>NC_140379.1:17192500-17485000 GCF_054491055.1 Hypomesus nipponensis | reverse complement strand
ATAGGGGCTGTTTTTTGTTGTTGTATATCTGTGTGTCTGTGTGTGTGTGTATGCATGTTTTTTGTAGATAATGGGTTTGTAGATAACAAGGTTATGAAAGTTGTCTCATTTAGCCCGAGGTTGAGTTAAAGAATGACTACACTTCAAGTAAGGGGGGAAGTAGCTCTAAGTCACAGTCCGTACATTGGAGAATTGGTGACAATCTGGTTAAATTTGAAAGAGGGAATGATCTTAGTCCATCCCAGATTATCAGATCATTCCGATCCTCAGATGCAGGCCTATTAGAGGTCACCAGAAGCAGTCATAAGAAGATTGGTGATGCGGCCTTTGTCAACTACCGCAAAACTATGGAACTCATTACCTATACATATTAGGGAAGCAAGCATGCTAGAAAAGTTGTAAAGACAGCTTAAAACTAGGGCTGTCAAAGTTAACGCAATCTCATTTTAACGTGACAAAAGAAAATAGAGCCGTTAACGCAGGTTTCTTTTTGACCCTGGGAATCACCTGTCGTAACATGATTTCGACTGCAGACGGTAGCTGAAGCGTTCGCAGCAGCGTTAGCAGCGTTAGCAGTAGCAGCAGCAGTGTTCGCTCCGGTGATATATGGCAGACAACACTCGCAAAAGAAGCGAGCAGGTGACTGGGTTCAACCACATATAAACTGTATTTTTCAATATTAAGGTCAATCTGTGGTTGCTTAAGTATATGAAGTATGTTTGAGTGAGATTTGAATATTATGGAACAGGATATCGTAATAGGCTATGAGACATGTCTTAAATGTATTTTATAATCCAGAATAAATCTAATTTTGTGAATGTTTATTGTACAGCAGTATAGTTTGTGAGTGAATAAAACTTCTTTACAATTTAAGTTGTGTTCCATCTGAACTTGTTATATGGACATTATCATCCAGTTAGGCGTATCTGAAGTTAAGTACACCCTGTTATTTTCACAAAGCAATTATTTATTGGGGTAACATTTTTGCAGATCAAATAGATTGAATAATTTTTGATCGTGATCGTGTATTTTTCGTATTTTATCACGATAAATCATATGAAATAATGCGATTCATCACAATAAATATTTTAATCGCTTGACAGCCCTACTTTAAACCTATTTTTTTAACAAAGAATTTTACTAATTTTATTTATTAGGTTTTTATTACTTTTATTATTTGTCTTATAGTTAAAAAAAAAAATAGATTTTATGTATAGCACCTTGAACTGCAATTCTTGTATGAAATGTGCTATATAAATAAAGTCTTATTATTATCCCCAGGCTGCCTGTTTCTGTCAGATGTAGCTCTGATTGGCCTGCTGTGGATGATGCGGTCACTCTGTGCGGTAGGTGGGACGCATACAGGAAGCTAAACTGGTGCATTGTGGATCCAGGAGAGTGTCAATACAGAAGTGACTGAACACACACCCCTGCCCTGTCAGATTAAACACAGCTTTCAACTCTGGCCCCCTGTCCCCACGTCACCTCACCGCTCCATGTTTGGTGTCTATTACATCTCAGCTCAGCCTAGAATTCCCCCAGAAAAAGAGAGTGAGAGAGAGAGAGAGAAAGAGAGTGAGATATTCTAGTCATCGGCCAACTGACATTGGCAGGGCTCTGCCTCAGTGTGAACATCAATAGATGCCCTGGACACCCTCTGCAGCCGTGGAAAGTGAATTAGAGTCTCGGGAGCGTAAAAAGTCCACTGTGACCCTGATGTTCTCTGTCCTTCCTCTAAACAGGCCCAAAATACTCCGGTAATGAGCTGGGTTTCTTTGGTGTCTGGACCACATGCTGGCCCTTAATGGCCCAACACACTGGCCCTCCCAATCCCCATAATGAATGCTGACCTCTAGTAGTGCTCACTTCCAAACACTGCAGTTGACTAGAGCCCATTCATTCTGTGCTTGGTGACTGATCAGAAGCCCTCTTCCCGGAAGAATCCGCGAATCAACACGGCTTTTGTTTTACTGAACTATGAGTCTTAATAAAGGTTTTGGCTGCAATTACAAAAGGAAGAAAATCCCCCCGCTCTGACATGATCAGGCCTGAAACAAAGCCTTCTTAGTGTCTAATCATTCACTGAGGCCAGGCCGCTGAGTCTGTGTGTTTTGTCGGCAGTTTCATGACTTGATGTTATAGCCTAGCAACAGAGAAACCGCAGCCCCTCACAACAACAAGGATGGCGTTTCAGGGGAGTATTCCAGGTAACGGGTTTAACAAACTCTGAGATTAACCCTGAACTCTGAGTTGAGTTACTCTAACATGAGAAACTCAGAAGATTCGGTTCCAGAAAAGCTGATATGAAGTTGTTAACTCAACTCTGAGTACGGCAACTCTGAGTTTAGCGCGTGCATGAATACTACCAAAAGACAACATCTATGGAGCTCCGATACTAGGATTCACCATGGCAACCGATGACAAAAAACGTTGTCCTACTTCACCACACTTTAGATATAAGTTTTATTATGTGTTCATGGTCAATCTGAGCACATATTCCAGAAAAAAAGCAACACGGCTGTAGCAGCGTGGACTTAATAAAGTAGCATGTTCAATGTTATATTACATATAAAAACATACTACGAACAGGTAGGTCTAATGCATATTTTGCTTATAGGCTACGCTTGTGATTGTAGCCTCGACGTCACCATGGTTTTAATCATATTCGACATGATACAAAGTTTAAATATCAATTGGTGCCTATTTCAACTTGTAGTAGCAGTTTCCCTCAACAGAATGCTTTTTATCAAAGGAGGATGATGATGATTAAGATGACGAAGAGATATTAATGACTGCTGCTGCAGAAATGGATGCAGAGAATGATGTATGGTAGCTACTGGTAGTTCTCTCTCCATGGAGCCTACTTTTATTTACAGGCTTTTTTTGTAACTGTCAGTTACACTGACATTATGAGAATAATGAATATAAAAACGATTTGCACATTCTGACAACAGGGCATGATAAACTGTATTTTTGAGATTATGAGATGTTCATTTGATGGCAGGTGAATTTTGCATGTGGAACAGTGAAATGTAGCTAATGTAATCTTGTGTTACAAGTAAATTAGTTGTGCAAACTGCACCTAGTGAAGAAAGTGCCAAGAGAAAAAAACTGACCAAGAGATGGTGTAGGCCTACTTAGGGTAGAAGAAACAAGGCTAATCTCGAAAAAGATTTACTGAAAAACCAGTTACCAGAGGATGCATGGTCACTGGTGATGTTAATTGTAGGAACAATAACCTTTATGAAAAGTTGAATTTTCTGAATTTCTATTTTGACCAAGAGATGGTGTACCAGGGCTGCCAACTTTTTCAAAAACCTTGGCGTGAGATTTGGTGCGAGGGACGAGCTTTCGCGAGCTTCACCCCCGTCCCCCCGTCCCCCCTCGATGTAACTCTCGTCTCTCGCCATGGAGTGGAGGGAGAGACAAGGCGGTGTACACGGCTGTTTGCGCGTCAATGTTGCTTCACTCCGTTAACCTGCGCGTCTTCCGTTAATGTTTACAACGTTAGATTGGCTACTTGTTTGGCGTTGCCTTTGCAGCGTGAGATACACAAGGTGTGGCGTGAGAGCATGAGAAATGGTTGAAATGCGTGTCACACGGCGAAACCGTGAGAGTTGGCAGCTCTGTGTACTTCGGGCAGAAAAATAAAAGCTGATCTTGTAAGGCTATCAACCTGCCCCAACCTTTCATATGGTAACATATGGAGTTACTGGATGGAGTCTCAACTTGATGGCTCTCATATCTCATTGTGTAATTTACTGTAGCATTGCGAGTCATGTTGATAAGTAAGGGTCAAGATTCTGGTGTGATTGTAGTTGTTCTTAAGGAATTGTGAAGCATTGTTCTGTGGATTATTGATCTCCTGAGACGTTCTCCTCAGCTCTAGCTTGTCCTACTCCTTCTTCCTCACCTCTTGCTTTCTAGCTCTGGTTTACAATAATCATGGTAGAGTAGGCATAAGAGTTAACATTCATTGACATCATTCATTTGCAATATGATACAAATTATTTAACCTTAATTTGACCATTCTTGCTCTGCTTTAACCCAAAAATCAAAATTGTCAAATAACTGTAATTCCATTGGTATTGGAATTATTTGGTTAATGTTAATACACTATTCAGTTTCCCATCTTCCTTCAAACCATAGGGGAATTAGTTTCGGTTGTTTGGCCAATATTGACCCCCTACAATGTTGAAATAGATATGCTGAAACGCCAAATTCAGGATGGTAGCCTACATCATGTAAATTGTAGGAATCATATGAATCATGTAAATTGTAGGAACAATAGCCAATAGACATAAGCTAAGCTACTCATTGTGATTTCTATTTGTAGGCAATGAAAAAGACCAAATACAATTTCAATTATTTGTATTTATTTCAGTACCCAAAAGCATTTGGTCAATTCTGAGTGCATGTCCACGGCATGTAGCGACGAAGGCCCAAGGGCTGAGCATGTTGCTAAAATAAATTACAGATTGTGACGCGAAACGGTAACGTTAACTTAGGTATTCATCAGGGAATTAAAGCACATCAAATCGCAATCTTAAAATCGTCTCCCAGCATATAACTAAGCAAATTAAATTTTGTTTGAGATCGCTCGGTTGAACCAGGAAATGATAGCCTATGCCGTGTCTGCCAAAGCTATCGGGCTCATAAAGTGGGAGGGGATCGGTAGAAACGCAGAGTTTGGCATGGAAAACCTGCCAGCGAGCAGGTTAGTTTCACGGAGTAAGTTACCATGGAAACTTACCTAAAGGTTTCGTTACCTCTCTTTCTGGAACGTGGAACTCAGAGTATGCCTCTTTTCAGGGTTAAACAACTCAAAGTTTTCCCTAAACCCGCTACCTAGAATACCCCCCTGGTGTTTCAGGATTAGCAGTGAGAAAAGCAGACCATGACCTCTCAGAGCAAGGCAGACTTTACTGCTCCCACACTAAGAACCCTCATCATAAGAATCACACATTATTTGACTCTGAGCAGGTGTCAGTTGGCATCACACTAACATTGAGCCCTACTATGGAAATACCATTAGAAGAACTGGAACTGAGGCTATGACTGCTTGAGGTCCATAACATCTGTCAGTTCTTCGACTGAGGAGAGAAATTATGATTTGTGGAGGACTGTCGACAACAGCAGAAAATCCATGTGTACATCCCTCATGCTATTAGCAGTAATTACTGTGGATGGAAACAAAGATAGACCTTCACGTTATGTTTTGGTATTAAAAACTAGACCACTGTGCATGTTGGGAGGCTGCTGGGTCAGACCTCTACCGTCGGCCATCCCTCATTAAACAGCTCCCTGATTGAAATTCAGGCGGTGGAAAGAGAGTCCCTCTGCCTGGATATATTTAGACGGCCTGGTTTCCTGTCATAAATCCATAACACAGAGAAGACTGCTGTCGGTTTGAACTACCTGAGAGAGGGAGCATTGGAAACATCTGGGCGGCATACCTCTCTTTCTCTCTCTCTCTCTCTCCCTCTCTCGCTCGCTCTCTCGCTCCCTCTCTCTCTTTCTCTCTCAGTAGAGTTGAACAATGCTGAAAGCTTCTACCTGAATGATGCCAATTCTCTTTTAGATTGCCTCACGCTGTATGATATGATGAGGGATGCAGCGTAAAAGTTTCCACGTCTCGAGAAGTGGCCGTCTTTTGATGCCAGTGAGTGTTGACATGATGCTGATCCTTGCCTGTCGGCAGTAGATGTTGACTAGCTACATCCTCAAATTTGGGTCATTACGGTCTTGCATCAGCGCTTTTGAGAAACCTTTCGGGGAGATGCAGGGGAGGGGGAGGATGTGGAAAACCCCCTGGTGAATGTGACGGATGAGAGCAAAGAGCTGATTGTGCCATGGCTCAGTGGTGTTGACTAAGTGAGAGCTGCCCTAGTGTCTCTCTGTCTCAGCTCTCCTCCCTGCCCTCTCAGGCGCCATGGAATAGTTGTGACAACGGCCAACTCCTTTGATTCCATGGTTTCATGGGTTTTTTGGTCTCCTGGCTGCCAGTTTTCGACCCACCCATTCTTTCCTACTTTCAAATCACTCCCCCCCTCTCTCTCTCTCTTTCTTTTCCTCACTCACTCACTCACTCACTCACTCACTCACTTACTCACTTACTCACTTACTCACTCGCTGTCTCTCTCTCTCTCTCTCTCTCTCTCTCTCTCTCTCTCTCTCTCTCTCTCTCTCTCTCTCTCTCTCTGTCTCTCTCTCTCTTTCTTTTTCTGTCTCTCTGTCTCTGTCTCTCTCCCTGTGCCTGTTGTCTGCGGCAGGACCCCGTCCTCTCCCTGCGTCTGCAGCTACATTGGGCTCAAAGGGAATTTGCCTCTCCCTTCCCCTGATTAACATAAAGACACATCTTAATGTTTTTTTTCTCTGGTCACCAGTTTTACAAGGCGCCTTTTGGCTTTGCAAGTCATTTGTAAGCAATTTATATGTGGTTTTGGCATGGTATTTTTTTGTGCATCTAAGGTTGAAAGAACCAGAAGGGATTCTTACACTGGTAACAAGGAGGGTATGGAGGTTTCACAAGCCGGAGAGGTTAGGGTTTAACCGTAATTGTTCCCGACTTCGTGACGACAGCTTGGATGGCAAGGATCAACTTCATGACGTTGGGTGGTGTGGCAAGCTTCTGATTCCGTACATACACGTATGCACATACACACACGCTCGCATGCACATACACACACACACTCACACACACACAGCTGTCTCACCACAAACCAGTGGAGTCAGGGGCCCCATCAGACCTGTGGTGTTCCAGTGCTTCAGCAGGAGAAACAGCAGTTGGCTCTGCTGCTCACCTTCTCGAGGTTGCGCAACGTCTGACACAGCAGATCCACGTGTCAGGCCAAATCCTGAGTATCTGGCTGTCAACGGTTCCAGAAGTGGACAGATGCTCGGAGTTGTTGCAGGAGTGATAGATACAGAGAAAACGTGTGGTGTGAAAGAACCAGGCCACGTCCTGTTTGAAGCCTGGCTTGACTCTTTCCTCATCCACGTTCCTCAGAACGCTCTCTAAAGTAGAACCAGAACCCTGGGAGATCCCAGCCTCCCAGAGTATCTGCTCTGGATGATATGTCAGCTGTGATGGATGGAGGTGAGGACGGAGGTGTAAGGACAGCCACATGCAGTCCGCTCCAGGGTTCGTCTCTCCCAAGAACCACACTCCTCCCTCATCACAGAGAAGGTCTGTGATTTGGCGCGCTGAGCGATGGCGGTTTACTCCATCTGAGAAGTGTGATGTGGCTGCCATGTGGCTGTGTGGACCCGATCGGTGTGTGGCGGTTCCTCCGGGAGACACAGCAGCTGTGCCGTCCACTCCCTTTTGCTGAACAGGAGGAAGTGTCCTTTTGCTGGACACCTGTTTCCTGAGGAGAGGAGAGCTGTCATTGTCTGTCCTCATTCACCAAAAATCCTTTTGAACATTTTCTGGGGACTGAGATGGTCTCAACAACTTCCAGGATGCAAATGTGGCTATCATGAGTTTAAGGATGTTCATTCCACTATATAAGAAACAGACACAAGTTTGTTTACACAATACATTTACAGATGGCTGAGTCATTAGGTACTTTCCGATAATCACCCCTCCTGTTTCCATGAATCCTGATTTTGGATAACTTCACTCCTCTTCCTCTTCTGCTGAGGTTGAGTTCAGGTCAGCCCAAATCTCTTCACCTGAATCCAAGGACCAGCGCTGCCTTGGAGCTTGGGCCTTGTTTGGGGCAGTAGGCCAAGTGTGGAGCTGCAGGAGGGCACAGGATTAGCAGAAGAGAGGGCCTGAGAAGCCGCAGGTTATAGTTCAATGATGTTGGCCGGGTAGCTGAAAGACCTGGTCTTTTGAGGATTTCTCAGAAGCAGCCCCACCCTACCAGCAGTTTTCCAACCAGGATGAGTTTGACGATAGGGTTGATGTGCTGTGGAAAAGGCCAGCTGCACCACAGAGGCAGGGAGGCTCAGAGGCTGCTGGGGAGCCAAGAGGCTGCAGGGCTGTGTGGAGGGAGTCGGGAAGAGCAGGGAGCCAGCTGGAGAGTGGAGGGAAACTTCTCCCTGCACGCTGAAAAACGACTTTTCATCACCAGTTAGTAGCCCAGGTCAGCCATGAAGGAAAAAACATTGATTTCCTCGACTGAAAGCAGGGGTGGTTTCTTTTTGAAACATCGAAAACAGCCTTTTACGGTGAACTTGGTCATCCATCTTCATATTTCTACACACCACTGCTGACGTATCCCACCATCTGCCTGCTTGTTGGCTCATGCTCGTAGTCGTCATTTTTCACATATCCAAAAACAATTGAAATAGCAGGAACATTTTAATACTTCCATTTTTGACACATCAGAAGGAATGAGGAAGGAGAATAAGATAGAACGTCTTCAGACTGTCTTCCACCAAAGCCCTGTTCTCTGTCTCCTTGGTGGGGCCCTGTATTAACAAACAGAGGCTTTATTACGGAAATGAATCACACTGACCTATGGTGGTGGTCGAAAGCCCAGGCCAAGCGCATTATGTATTCTGTCGGTGGACAGTAAACCCCAGGAACACTTCCACCCTGTGTTAAAAAAAGGAACTCCTGTCGTCGGCTTTCTCTCCTGCAATTCGGAGTAACAGGCCGAGATAGACATCAAGATGCATCTTCTATTGTGTCGTGTTAAACATTGACCGTGTTGAGTTTACAGGCTGGCATCGCCTGTCAGGCGCTGTGATAGGCTCCTTAGTGAGGGGTACGTGTTTTACATCACCACAGCGACAGTCTCGACAGAACACAGGGGTTAACGACACCTCGTTAACAACACCCTGTTTGGATTATAACCCCTGCTGTGGTAACAGTTGCCAGTGGGCACCAGGAGATAGAGAGGGGATCTGTTCCTCTATTCCTCACTCTATGTCTGTATCGCTTTGGTATTTGGGGTTGGAAAATAAACCAGAGGTGCACAGAGAGGGAGGGGGGGGTCTTTCATCAGGGAACCCCCCTGCTGTTGCCCGGGGATCTGATTCTGAGTCATAGTTGCTCCTCGGAGCCTCTCTCCTGACTGCCGTCTTAGCCCACTGACCGGGCCACCGTTGCCCATTCACTTGAACTCCACCGTCCAACCTGCAGCCCTGCCCCGTGAGGGGAGGAGAGAGGGACGAGAGAGGGACAAGGCCAGACACGAGGAGAGAGCGATGTGAAGGGGTCTATACGGGTCAAGGCTTTTGCGCATGCTAGCCTCATAACGCTTGTGCATTATGTAACACGGCAGCATGAAGTCTTTACGAAGGCATCATGGCTCCCAGATGAGGATCAGAACAGTTACTCTTTCACCCAAAGTACAAAGCATGGCTTGTGTATATGATCAGAACTGGTCTTCATAAAGTTCATCAAGTTAACGTCATTGTGACTTTGGAGAAGCCGACAGCGTTGTTATTGGTCATTTTTAAGGGCATGCTCGAGAAGGACATTTTGATCATTGTGTGTCGACTGGCTTTGTGTTGAGACAGGTTTTACGCTCGTACAGGCTTTGAGTGCCCTCTGCTGGTTGATCTGATATTCTACAGTCATTCAGTTTCAGTCTATACATGTGGCATGTTATAATGTGATTTCATAAATAAACAACCCATTCACAATGTTTTAAGCATTATTTTATCTATTAATACATTCGTTTTTTTCTTTTTGTATGAACAGTTGTCATGTTTTACAAAACTGACACTTTGATCATTTGACACAAAACTCATAAAGATTAGTCACCATTGCTTTACATGGCAGTCAATTGTGAGTGAATGTTAAACATCAGAATACGTTCCTGAGCAATGATTGAGAGCATGCATCCCATTCTCTGTGTGCCTTGGACAAATAATGTGGATAAGAAGGGATCAGTTAACAGTTTCAAAGTCCTTCTCGGGTTAGTAATGTCTATGGATCAGTCTCTACTCTCTCTGTTCATAGGCTGAAGTCACCATGCGTGGGCAGTAAGTTCATACAGGAAATGACACGCATATATATATATATATATATGTACACATGTGCAATGTCCGGTATGTGGTTCACGTGTGCGTGTGTCTGCATTTGTGTGTGGGTGTGTTCGTGTATGTGCGTGTGTGTGTGTATTCGAGTGTGTGTATAAACTGGATGTCCGTCTGTGTGCGTCTGCTCTCTGGCTGAGTTGCTCCGCTTGCTCGGTCTGGTTCTCAGAGGCAAGAGTGGACCGTTGCCATGGACATGCCATGGGCAGACTCTGCGGGCATGTCTGCTCCCTCCCCGAGGCCGTACACCTCCGTGCCAGGTTGCGTGGGCACCAGGGGAACCATTGGCAGAGCTGCGGGACAGAGAGACAAGGCAACAACACTTGGGTTAGACGGCCCGAGAACGACTGACGACTGATGGCAACTGCCTTATGCTATACCCATGAAGAGTCATCTATCTATTAGGGCGAGAACGGACCGGCGGAGGAGATGGATACAGACACAAGTATGGAGGTGGTCATGAGGGACATTATCAGCGTCCAGCCGGCGAGCTCAGAGTGGCAGGAGGTGAGGACCAGGGCTGGGCTCGAGGGGTTCCGACAGAGCTGGGCCTGTGTATGAGCTGCTGTGGTTCAGCTACTGGGACAGCCTAGGGACTGCTCAGGAACTGTAAGCCGAGCAGTCCTGTCGAATGGCTTGAAAGCAACGTCTGAGCTTACAGAGATCTGGGTCCTCACCTCGCACAAATTTGGGAGGAGAAATATATCTGCCACATGCAGATTGTCCTGCCTGGTTACACCTTTCATCAGTTCATAGCTATGTCCCGTTTATTCATGAACCCATTTACCCAATAAAACGTGATTTTGCCATGGTCTTTGAACAGGGTCAGTGTAAAATGTATGTTAACGTGTCTTGGTGTCTAAATGTACAAAAGTGAATAATCGGCCGACACTCACATGTGGGAACAGGTAAGATGACGGAGGTGAAGTTGCTTGGCAACTCGGTGTGTATCCCTAGCATGCCTTGGGTCAGGGTGGGGGCCGGGGCGGGGGCGGGTGGGAACACCAGCGCATCAGGAGGCGAGCCTACAGAGCGAGGCAGGGGAAAAGATGCTGAACATGCTCAACATGGTCCTCCATGTCTCGCTGTACAGACACCATACCCATCCCAGACCAGACACACATCCTAGATACCCACCCCACTCTTATGGCACGCCCAAACTCGCGCTTGGGCCTGTTTCAATGGCTACCCCGATCACCTCAGGATCCACTGGCCTCAATGTTGTCCGACCACAAAGCCACAGCCCAGGATCAAAGTAGTATCCAGGAGTCGAAGACAAGGCGAGAGGGTCTTACCTGTATGAGAGCCATGCCCCACGACCGCCCCCTCCCCCAGCAGCATCTCCTGCAGCAGGCTGTCCACCCTGGCCTCCCCCAGGAGCCGGGCCAGCTGCAGAGTCTCCACCATGTGCCAGGCCACGCTCTGCAGGGGGCAGCATGAGGAGCAGCTCCCCGAAGCGCCCCCTCTGTTCACAGGTGGCCTCGTCCAGGAGCACCTGGACCTGGAAACGCAGCTGACGCACCGCCTGGGGGCTTTCCAGCCCCGGGCAGTCTGGCATACACACACACACACACACACACATATACATATGCACGCACATATACACATACATACACACACACACACACACGCACATATACATATACACGCACATATACATTTACACATACACATACATACACACACGCACAGACAGACACATATACATACACAGACACGGACAAACACACACACACACACACACAGAGACACAAGCACACACATTGTTGATTCACAAACAAATCAAAGAATAGAAGCTACAGAAGCATTATTGTCAGGTTGGTTCAAAGTTAGAGATCTGGGTCGTTGGGGGACAGTACTGGGAGCAGATGTGTTTATGTCTGTCTCAGACTAACTGTCTCAGACAGGGTGGACTGTTACTTTGCTAGTCATGCCAGTTTGTCTCCTGGCCCTCTGGCCTGACCCTGGCGCTATAGTCACTGGCCATAAAGCCCAGCAGCCAGCCAGCCGGCCAGCCAGCCACCTCAACTTGCTAGCCAGCCAGCCAGTCAGACTGGGTTCCAGCCTGCCTAGACCACTAATATGAATAGCTTTCCCAGGAGCACGGTAAAACACCACCGCCTAAACAAACCAGTAGGTGCCAAGAACAAAGAGTGGGAGAGTCCCCTTGAGAGAGCAACCAACATTTCAAAAGGTTCCTGGCAGACTGTTCTCCCTTGTCTGAGAGAGACGGAGAGAGAGACAGAGAGAGAGAGACAGAGAGAGAGAGAGGAGTCAGGGAGGAGGGCCGACCTCCAGTGAACTGCGGACCAACCGACCTGGGGCGAAGAACACGATGGTTCTGAGGCAGGCAAACTCGCTGTCTGTGATGTTGAGCTCTCGAAGAGGCCTGACCAACTCCTCCAGGATGCGCGCTGCTACTCTGGAAATTTCCACCTCCGGACTATTCACCGGAATCACAAAGTCATTACCTGAGGAGAAGACACACGGAGTGCAATCAAGTCATACGCAATAGAAGTACTTACGAAAGTATGTTTGACTTGATGTTCATCATTTACTATAAGTGTGACAGATGCATCACATCCCAGTTAAGCTGAGCGTAGTCCATCAGGCTGAAAACACGAGGGGGTAAGCACTGTGTTCGTATGGGAAGGTCCTTGAACGGGCAAGTGATCTCTGTCTCGGGGGCCTCACCTAGGAGGATGATGTCATCGTAGGCCAGGGAGCGTCGAGCGACCCCCAGGATGAGGTGTTCCGCAGAGTGTGCTCGCAACAGAGCTACCTGCACACAGGCACAGCAGGGACAACCAGGCTACAAAGACTGCTGCTTCAGCAGGATCACAGCGTATGCCAAGAAGTGGACCACAAACAACACGACGACAGCTGGTAAAGGCCACCGTCTACCGATCTACCTGCTCACGCCAAACACTGTATCCTAGCAACAGAACTAATCCTTGAGTAACTCGGCTGTCTGCAGCAGCCACATAGCACAATGCCACTCAGGGCTGGTAAGACCCAGCGTCGACGCTCTGTCGCTCGTCCGTACCCTGTCGTCCATGGGGAGGCTGCAGAAGTCGGGGATGCGCTTAGCCCACTCCACCAGCAGGAGGAGCTGCTGCTTCATGGACTCGCACACGTCCCCCACCTGGGCCATCTTCTTGGTGTTGATGTCACAGCTCATAGGTGAGGTCAGGGCTGAGAACTGAGAGTGGCACACCGTAATGAGAGGCTGCACTGTGGCCAGAGGTGTGGCTGTAATGTGGGAATGAACTGAGATGGATAGGGGAGGTGGTGGTGGAGGTGCTGGTGTAGGGGGGGCGGCGGGGGGGGGGGGGGGGGTGTGAGGTGAGGGCAGCTGTGACAGTCGTGAAGGGCAGAGCAGGCAGAGGCAAGTCGGGGGAAGGTATTGCACGGTAACAAGAGACATTCCTAATCATTAAGAGAGAGAGAGAGTGTGGGAGATGAGAAATGGAGGTCTCTCTTTGTCTCTCTTTCTGTCCACAACGCTGCTGAAAGTTGATTACAGCCCTGAGGCCCTCTCACTGCCTATTTTTAGAGAGATACCGACGTCTTACCAATGGAAAACAGACCGGTCTCATTTTGTGGTTCATTTGTCAATCATCCAATTAATTTCAGCACATTCCTTTCAAATGCAAAAAGAAGATATCTGGTTGTTATTATGCATTTGAAGCCAATTGAACACTGGCACACAATCCCAGCCCCGGCACCGCAATTAACTAGGCTGTGATCAGATGGAGGGAGTCTCTCAGGGCAATTTTGCAATTTCAAAGAAGTAACTGAATCCAGGCAGCCGCTCCAATCTCCAGGGAGGGGTAATGGCCGTCTGTCTAAAGTGCAGCCTGTATCCTCGAATCCATCTCTGGCCTTTATCTGAGCACTTCTCAGAAGTAGATAAGGGAGTGCTCTCTGAGCCGGATGGGAAACGGGGGCCCGGGCAGCACTTTGAGGCCGTGAAACAAGTATGTGGAAGAAGAGGAGGTTTGAGGAGGCTGCGGGGTACCTGGTGGCCGCTGGCAGCCTCGGCCTGCAGCAGCATGCTGATGGACAGGGTGCCCCCCCCCTGCCCCTCGACCCTGCGGCTGCTGATGCGGTCGCGCTCGTTCTGAACAGCTGGGGGGGAGAGAGAGAGAGAGAGAGAGAGAGAGAGAGAGAGAGAGAGAGAGAGACAGAGACAGAGACAGAGACAGAGACAGAGACAGAGACAGAGACAGAGACAGAGACAGAGACAGAGACAGAGACAGAGACAGAGACAGAGACAGAGAGGGGGGTTATCGGGAGGTGTCAGGAAAGTCTATGGAAGAACAAGCTAACGTGTATGATGTATTTATCTGTGTATATATATATGTGTAGATATACATGGCAATAATCATTAAACATTGCCGTGACTTGCACCCGTAAACATGTTTCACAAATGGTGTCTCCTTTCTCTCATTATAAGGGAAAGAGCTGTCCTCTCTCAACCAGATGTGAGAAGAGAAATCCTACATTTTGTTCAATCCCTCCTAATTCACTCCCTCACTCTTCCTCTGTTACCTGTCCTACATACTGTACATCAAGCATCTCCAAAACCAACATTCCAGAACCTACTGTGATACATTGTTAGGCAAAGGAGTGTGTGTTTGTACATCATGTGGATTGTGTCCAGCAGAGCACCCTGTCTCAAAGTGACCCAGGCTTTCTCAGTGCCATTAGAGGGAGAGCAGGCGGCCTGGATGACCTCAGCCTGATTCCAGTCTGCCCCCACAAAGTCAGACAACAAGCCCCAGTCTCCAAGCAATCAGTCATCACTGCTGTCCTCTCAGTGGCCAATCAGAAACCTATTAATCAAACTGGAGCAGGAGAGGGAGAGAGTCTCTGCGTGGCTCGGTGTGATGATGTCACAAATGAGTTCTCTATGGAACATCAGTTGGCTGATAGATTGGACTTGGCTCAGGACAGTTGGTTGGGGGATGTAAAAATAATAGCTGGTTAAGAGTGGTCTGTTCGAGTGAGATGCAATTTGTTACCCTTCCTTTTATAGACTGCGCAAGAGCATTTGACATCAAAGACTTTGCAGTTAGGGCTGATTCCGTTTTGCTGTTACATCACATTCCCCTGGATTTCTTTGGGGGGGGGGGGGGGCGGAGCGTGTCTCTCTTGAAAAGGGCAGAGCAAATATGTTCCCATACTCAACCATGTTAATTATTCATGTGAGCAGGCCATACATTGCTCCTGTAGACTGAGCTCTCTCTCCTGGTTATCTATGGCAGCCAGAGGGAGATAAGCCCGACAGAGCATGGCAAACACTCACTCAAGTCCGTATTTCTCAAGAGAGACGTGTGGATCTGGTTGGCCATACGTTCTGGTGTACATACAGGCTACCTCTTCCAGATCCCCGTAACCCCTCTGTTGACAGGCCCTCTGTCCTGCCAAGCCCAATACCCACTCCTCAGCCCAGGACTTTGTGCACCACTTGGGTAAATATTGTGATTTGTCAACTTGTGCATGTACCAATGTGTGTGGGTTTTTATGGTGCGGCATCATCGACATGTGTCAGTCGTTGATGCCAGCGATGACAGCATTGATCCTAAGGGTCGCACGTTGAGGTGCACGTCATGAAGTGTAATAGGACAGCAACGGCAGGAATCCCACCTTCCTTCCTCATGCCGGCTCTGAAACACTTCCGCAGTCTGCAGTAACGACACTGGTTTCTCTTGTCTTTGTCCACCACACACTGCCTGCCGAACCTGACAAATCAAAAACAACACACACACCAACTTAGACAGTGGAAGACAGGATATAGTCATAGGAAGTGATGACAATCAGACACTCGGGGACCAGGTAACTGTGATGGCTTCTGATCAGTCACTGTGGATTATAGTGAGCGGGGAGACGTGTATGAACAAGCCCCAGTCACACTGAAAGGACACATTCTGTGGTCCTGTAACCTGCAAAATGAAAACTCCTATAGTCCACCTACTCTGGCTGGGCTAGGGCTACTTCTCACATGAGGGAGGGAAAGCGAACAGCTATATCTCACCATTGACTCTGCATCCTCAGTCATTGTATTTAGGTTATTGCCTCCTTGCCTGGACAGATCCCAAAGACAGTGGCCCTGAAGTGAGTTTTCTATTCTTAGATTTTTTGCTACTTCCATCCATACGTCTCGCTTGACAATAGGTGACAACTTTACCACCATTCAGCATCAGCGATTGATTGAACACCTTGAAAGAAACAACTTCTCAGTCAAAGTGTCAGTGGCGTTATATTACATACCCACGCTTCATCAAAAGGCAGGCTCGATTCAACAACAAACGAGCAAGGTACACACAACAAGTTCTTCCCATTCCGCCGCTAGTGGAATGAGCCCTGCTTGGAACGCCGTGGCGCTGCGCGGCAGGTCCGACTGAACGCCGGGCCAGCCGGGCTGAGTGGATGGGTCTGCCTGCGTCGGTGTGGGGCTCACCTGCAGGTGTAGGCGTGGTTCTTGCGCACGCTCCTCCTGAAGAAGCCCTTGCAGCCGTCGCAGCTGGAGGCGCCGTAGTGCTTCCCCGTGGCCCTGTCCGCGCAGATGGAACACGAGCTCCCGTGGGTGTGGCTCGGCCGGGGGGAGGGCTCCGGCTGCAACGGCTCTGTCGTTCACAACACAACAGAGACGTGACGTCGAGTGTTTTGGACGCGCTGTTGCTTTTCTCTCCCTCTCCCCCGAAAAACTTGGGAGACAGAGACGCGTCAGGCAGCGTGTTCGTCATCTCCGCCTCGGGCGAACATTAGGCGGCTTGGAGATGTGGCCTTGCAGGGGGGCGCTGGTACTTTGTACAGAGCGGGCTCCCATTGTTTCTCTCCGGTGATGAATAAATAAACATGTGTGAGGCCGCGCTAACAAGCCCCAACAGCACTGTGTCTGAGTTTGATCGCTCAGCCGAGAGACGAGCATCGCAGCGTGGCAGCGTGCAGATAAGCACCAGCTCACAGCCAATCATTAATCACCCCAATCATCAGCCAAGGGCTTTAATGAAACCTGCTCCAACTCTGTGAAGAAGAAGAACCTTGTTCACACAAAGACACCCCTTCCCTCAGACAAAAACGTGTTGATTGTGAGCCGTGGCCAAAGGAATAATCAGGGGGTGTTGTTTGACATGCCTGGAGAAAGGGGGGGGGGGGGGGGTGATGGTGCTCACAGGCAGAGATATCACAGCTCCGAGGCCACTGGCTGCCAGGCTCATTGGCCTCTGAGGAGCACTGCTGCTTATTACTGAGAGGAACAGGAAACTCCCCATTCAATTAAAGCAGTTACAGGTCAGTGGCAAGCCAAAGTCCACCACCGCTCTCTGGCTAATTTTACACTAGGAACTACGCTTTAATTCAATCTCCCTCGGTGTTGCTCTAAATTGTGTCCTGTCAGTATTCGATCGCTGCAGGATTGTCTCTCTTAAAACCACTGACCGTCAAATGCACTCTGGTGGCGTAGTGATCCGGCTCTAGCATGGACAATGCCCTGCGGCTGTAATGTATGTAAATTACACACTTAGAGTAGGGAGACGAGGCAGCCAGGGATTACAATTGAACATGGAGAATGCTTTCTGTGGTCAAAGATCAGTGAGATTAAATTAAGAGATTAGACTACATCTGCCGCACAGTTATCTGTGGAGAAGTGAAAAGCATCTTCTTTCAAAGTGCTGTAGAAAAGGAGCTGCTTCAGCGGAACAGACTCTTAATGATAGCGACAAAAATATGATTAGAAGAGAGGTAAGTGGAGGAAGATGGAGGTCTTTAGAAATCTTCAGCCACTCTTTCTGCGTAACAACTGCATCTGCAGCCTTTTGTGGGCCGGTGTTATTGCAAAGACATCAGTCCACCGCATTTTTGTGCTCGTGCCATGAGAAAATGACCTAACAAATTCCTATCTGTGTGAGAGAAATCAAACCACTGGACCACACAGGCCCTGTGAGCCCCCATAGAAGTCTGACCATCAGGGAGTAAGACATTAAGAAATACTTTTACATTTAAGAGAAAGTTAAACAACGTGTTAGTTCTTCATGAACATGGGGTATTCTGTAATGTGTGTGTCATGTCTTTGGGCGATCCTCTGGCAAACCTGTGTCTGGGCCTTGTAGTCCACCAGAGAGTAACCCAGTTGGAGGAGGGGACCGTACCTGCCATAGCGCTCCCTACGGGGAACACCCTCAGGTTGTCAAACTCCAGTAGGGTGTAGGAGGGGTCCAGGGTAGGGCTGTAGTCTGAGGAGTCCAGGTCCAACACGGTCCCAGTCATCTTCATGGTGGACACGGTCTGTCAGCGAGTCTGAACAGGCCTAGACGCAGAGGAAACAGAGGGTGTCTTCCTGCTTGTCCAGAGAATGAATGTGCTCTCGCTCATTGCGTAATAGACCCCCCTGTTACCGCTCCAGTCTTTTTCCTCCTTTTAATTCTGGTCTTTTTGCTTTGTGTTCAGTTCTGTGTCATTTATAGTCCTGCTTTTCCCATCCCATCATCTGGTACCATGAAGTTTCCCTGATTGAACAATGTTGTATCCTTCGGTAAGTATTGGACTAGTTATTCCAGATCAAGGTGACAGAGTCTAACAGTTCAGAGCAGTCAGAGTGAAAGAGAGACAGAGATTCGGCCCACTGTCTGTTTGCTAGGCTCTTATCAGACTCTGGCATATAGAGGGGGAGGGTGTGCAAGCAGGTAAACACGAATCACTGTGAAGAACAAAAACAGCATACACAGTCATGTAGGCAGATCAGTCATTATGGCGCTAACTATCTTTATCACCTCCACGATGACTAAACAAGGAAACACAAAACCCAAAGTGTGACCAAAGGTTGCGGTTATTGCCTTTTGTTGAAGGCTTCTTGGGCAATGCCTCGTTTTTCTTTTCATTACCACTGATAAATACTTGATATGGTCTAACCGAGTGGACACAACTGGTACAGTAGCCTATACAGTAGCAGTGCTACTACATACTCCACCACTGGGGGCAGGGATAGACAGCTCTATGTTTTGTTAGTTCCAGCAGCCTCTATGGACTCCCTAAGTGTGTATCTGTTTGATCATGGAGAGGGGCCTGTTTGTTCACCTTTGGCCGCGTGGGGAGTGTGCCATCAGCTGGTTTGAGGTATCGATCAGAGATAGTGATAAGAGGAGTTTGTAAATAAAACGATACCCCAGGCCCCGATAATACACATAGCACTCACACTGAAGGTCTACTTGCTGTACAGTCAATTTTAACAGTATATAAACAAAGCTCACACATGTTCTGGTGGATACCATGCTACTGAATACTGGTATGTTGTGTGAACATTGTCTGGGGAAAAGGAGCTCCCTTTTGAGTGTTAAAGTCTGGAACAAAGCAGTGGCCGGTAAAGTCCTTCATCTATTTTTCATCCAAAAACGGACATGACATCTCATATTAAAGTCCTTCATGTTTAAGAGGCAAAATTCCCAGACATCTATAAAATTGGATGTCTGGGTTGAAAGAGAATAAAGGATTCCAGAGCCAAATCTCCAAATAGCGAATGCTTTGAGTGAAAGCAATCAATATGTGATACATATGATAACATATTATAATAACACTGGTCAAACTGAGTATGCAAATGTTATCATAACCCTCAGTCTGGTCTGTGACTGCACACTGATGGCAACACTAATCTGTAGGGTGATTTCAGGTAATGTGGGGCACTTTTTGGTAGAGGCTCCAGTAGACTTACTAAATAACTGTTAACTCGCCCCAGTGGTGATTCTGTAAATCGTTTTAGGGCTTGGGAACATTTTCATGTTGGAATGAAATGGGAATACACAATATTATAGAAGCTACACAATTTCAAACATAACATGACCCCCTCTCTCACTCAGGCAGCATTTTCAGGTAATGTGGGACAGCTTGTCTGGTAAAGTGGGACAGTCGTCGTCTGTCTGCCTATAGTCTGCTAAATGCTAATATAATAATAATTAGATTATATACAACAATGCTAAGTGCAAGGGTGTGGCAAGATTTATTTACTTGTGGGGTTTGACTTATACAATAGGCATATAGTGTTAATGATGTAAACTAGTGATCTGCAGTCTATGTGCTAGCTAGCTATTCCCGCTGCGTTAGCATTTTGTTGGACTAGCGTTAGCGGTCACGCTTACAAGTCTGAGAGCGCTGGTTCGATGACAGTGCATGTTGTTATTTAGTTGGGAACTTAAGTGCAGTATGATGCATTGGTATTAAACATTTGAGAACTGTCGAATTAAATTACTTTTATAGCATAAACACAGCATGTCCCACTTTACCTAAAAAATGCTGTCCCACAAAACGTTTTTTCTTCTTCTAACAAAGCATTATTTTAGGCCTACAAATGTTTGTGTGTGCGTTTCAATCAGTGGTTAAAACCCTTCATTATGCTGCAACATTGCTCATTGTAACTTAATTTAAATTCCTTTGCCAGCCTTATCATTGAGAAATAGAATGTCATGCAGCTGAACTTTCGATGCGTTTTTTCTGTACGGACTTCCTGTCAAGCCAGATCACGCATACTCAGATGATGTCAGACAAATAAAAAACACTGCAGTGACTAGAAGTGTTGTATTTATGAGTAAAGATCAGCTCTGGTGATTGGATGTCGGTTATGCACATATTAAATCATCAAAATGCATAACTGTCACACTTTAGGCTACCTGATGTCCGACATTACCTGAACTCACCCTATGTTTTACTGGAGTCACGTCACCTTCAGCTACCCATTTTTGAAAGTATGTTAATACTCATGCTGTTCTATTTGAAGAGTATTTTACATTAGCAAAAGGCAATATTAGTGTAATATTCTGGACCTTGATCCGTGCGCCACTGTGAATAGGGAAAGAAAGGAGGAAAGAGTGAACGACACAGCGCGAGAGAGGTGAACGTGGCCATATGATTTTTACAAATTATAACAAATTATATGTCAGACCTCATATGAGCTTTTCCAGCGGCCATATCCATCATGCTTTGGTGTAATGGGATTTCCTGGGTGAGCAGCACTCCTTCCTTGAATGTCAGGCCAGGCTGCAGGTCAGACCTCCCCTGGCTGAGGCGCTTGCGTTCAGCCTTTGTTTAGGTGATTGATAGCTCATAAAAACCTGTCAGTCAGATGAAGAGCATGACTGCCGGACGGGCCTCTGAGTCCTCATCGGGAAGAGATTAAAAATGACCGTTAGATTTTGATTGTGTCGCTTTTTTATTAAGTGCCGTGCGCACTGCAGTCTTATTACTTCAAACGTGTTTCTGTCACTTTAGCATTCGTACTTCAACTGTAACACATAATACACTGCAAACCATATTTTAACAATTCATTCAAATAAGTATGAGTTCTGTTGAATTTAACATACTACAAAGCGTTTTATGAGAATTTGTTGTTTACTTAAACCCTTTAATTAAAGTCTAAATTAAAATCAAGGACCGTCAGATTGTGTGAAACATTCATTATTTTAAGTGTCCATTAGGGGGAGACAGAGTACAGAGTATGAGTGCAGATTTGATCATGTTCAGTCCAGGCAGACAGACATGCCACAGTAAGAATCGGAGGCCAACAGAGTTACACTGAGGCAAGCCAACATACTTTCTACAAGACATAGTATAGAGCTAGCGTTTCTATAGGGACAATTTTATGAACAAATGGATCAATGCAACATACCTGCAGTGTATTATGAGCTGCTGGAAAAGGAATTAGGCAATTGTTACAGTGTCATAGCCTGTCTGTCTGAAGAGGACTCTGACTGCAGTATTTGTCGTCTTTGTAGCTGCAGAGGATAAAGTGTGGATTGAAGCAGAATCGCCCTTGGCTGCAACTCAGCAGTCCCCCTCTCGACCGTAATGCAGGTTGGGCTATTAACCTAACATAAATAAATAACATGAGCGGCACCTCTGACTGAGTAGCAGCTGGGTACTTTAAGAGGTGCATTTCTAATTTCCTTGTCAAGTTGAGTCAAATAATAATAACTCTTGATCTGAATCATTTGCTTGGCCGGGTATCTCTGATCTATGCACACACACACACTCGCACACACACGCACACACTCGCACACACAGAAAAACAGAGTTGAATACCATAGCATCAAATAACTGAGAAGGCCCCAGTAAGTCCCGAGGAGGGGACAGGGTCAGACTTAGATAGCTCACCTCTAGAGAGGAGTCTAAATCAATCAGAGTACAGTGAGTCACCAGACCCTCCAAACAGGACAACTGATTATCCCTGACCTCCCATTAAGAGATCTTTTTTGCCATCTGAAGGACTGTAACAAGGTAAAAATTCACAGGGTGCATTCAAACTTGTTACTGTACATATAACAGGTACTGCAAACCCAGTGGTATTCACTGGACTGCGCTCAGATGTGCAGGTAAAGACGGATCTATCAGTGTCTGTTCTCTGACTGCCTCCCAGTCTCACCCTCTCTCTCATGAATAACTAATGTTATTCCCCAACTACAATGGAAGCATTCCTGTGTATCACAGAGGTTATAGCTGCCATGGGAGTGCAGAATGCCAGCAATATGGATAGACCTACATTCTCAAGACTGATTTCAATAAACAGAGTCAAATCTATAAATCGCTACTAAAAACATTGTACAAATATCTGCCCTTTATTTTTTTTTAAAAGAGGACTGCTCTCCCAGTATCTTCAACAGAGTTGAGATCTTAGTGTTGTTGAATCTGAGCACACTGATAAGATCCCAACAACACCATGCAGAAATACCTCAAGAGACTTTAGCATGTTCCTCATTAGAACAAATATATACAAGAACAGTCTTTGTAGTCCAAAAAAGGGGGGTCAAAATAAAAAGCGGCAAAAATTGGTTATAAAAGCATGGCAGGCATATGATTTAGTGGGGCAATAAAGCATGGAAAGGTGGCCATTCATCATAGTGGCTAGCTCACGCGGAGAGGGCCTGTCACAGACACCGCCAAGTCCGGGAGGCGGTTCCGAGAGAGCCTCCAATTGCCCCCAAAACCTGCCTGGCCCAATGGCTCTTCCAGCTGGATACAGAGGGACGCTAGGTGGAAGTGGAGGGTACTTAGTCCTCGGAACTGTCCATCATCGATATGGCACGTACGAGAGAAGATGGGCGCGTGCTACACATTGCTTGCTGTAAAGCATGACACTTGCAATGTGCACCGTGGTCCTGATATTGTTCATTGTGTGGAACTGAAGAAGCCTTCTGGTGGCAGTGTTTACCACACTGCACCACTTCTTGCTGTCAATAAGGCTGTAGAGTGTTGGATAGTCTTTGAGAAAATAGCATAAACGGCAAAGATTTTGAATAAGACATGGGTGCATTATGTGCATGTGCGAAATGTACTACAATAGGTTGTAGATGGGCCTAAATCTCTGCTAGGTAATCCAGCCAATAAGACTAATGGTCTAATATTATAAAATATAGGGGTCACATATAAGACAGTCATATTGAATGTAGAAAGTTACCTTTGTACACATTCTTTAAAGGATTAATTGATGGATGCTAAATTGAGTTTCAATAATTTGACATTCCCATTTAATTAATAAACATATTAAATCACAACCTTTCAATGTGTCCCTGAGCTCTCAGGCTCAATAAACATCCAACTAAGATAAATTTGTCTTCCGAAAATACATTTATTTTAAGATCAAGACTTGCAAATCAGATTGCTGAAATGCTTCCCCATTATTGCAAGGCACTTTCACTTGATGTAGTTGACCATGCCAGAAAGACCAAGCCTTCAGGATGCCCAAATCACTCTCCAATCACCAATCTGCTCACAGATTTGTCTGGGTCCCGGGCCATCATCTGCTAAAACATTTAAATCCCAATCCTGACCTAATCGACAATCAGCTGCAGTATTCTTCTTCTTTCTGTTCAGTTAAATTTAGCAATGTTAATGTGTTGTCCCAGAGATAGAGGATGGGGTTTTCTATCCAGTGATTGGATGCACATTTGTCTTTTTTTTCTTCTTTTCAGCCATCCCTTTATCTGGCATTTGTTCCATTTATTTAGCTCATGTTTTTGCAATGCCCCTGTTCCATTCTGTACTCGGTCTGCTGTAAATAAAACAAATAGATTATTTGCTGTACTGTAAAAGGCTTGTTTCAGGACAGAGGAAGCGAACTCATCCGGTATACTGTAAATCAGTTGTTCCCCTTGAGCCGCCCACCTGTGCCAACTGTTCACTCATGTTGACTAGGTCTGCTAGGGTGATCACACCCATATGTAATATCTTTTAAAGTTGCAGGGTCACGGTGTCACAGACATATGCTAAAATGGGTCCACCGTTCATTAAGTCTTATAAACCCGAGTTCACTCCATGAGGGCGGAACAGAGCTCTGCCAGCACAAGGTCACGACCGTTTCCAGTGGAGAGTCTTCCACTACTCTCTCTGTCGGAAGTGCTAAAATCCATCTGTCTGCGGTCTTTATTACGCTTTCATATGCCACTCAGCCTGGTGGGGCCATTTTCTTTTGTCGTGCCCACAGGAAATCCAACATCCTCAACACTGTTGTTCAGACTTACCCTGTGCCGACATCGTTCAGAAACGTCCTGTCTTCTTTTACAGCGAGTCTCCAGTATGTATGCACAAGTACTTTATTGGGGGGGAAATGTGGTTTGAATGAACTCATCTCACTTTTAAGTTTACTGAGTCTTTCCTGTGAAAATGTGCAACACCTTCGAGGGAGTTGAGTGTGTCCACAACTGCTAATAAAAGAGAAAACACATGCAGGCTTCTCTGAAGAATGATAAAACTCCTCCCTCAGTGCAGGGTCCTCTGTGACCAAGCTTTTAATTAAAACCACTTGTTTCCAAATGTGTACTTAATGCTTCCTATTAGTCATGTTTGAGGGATTACAGACAGTTCCAATGAAAGTCATGGATTAAATGGAAAGCACAGATGTGCGAACAATGCGGCCTGTTTTATTGCCATCACGGTCGTTGAGTAATTATGAAAAATTAATCCGAATTGACAAGGTTTCCTTTTTCTTTCCGCAATTAAAGATGACTTCTCAGTGGGGAAAAAGCGCCATTTGTCCGTAGGGTTACACAGGTCTAGGGGTAAAGGGTAGTAGAGTTCAAAAGTTCTCCCGATGACTCTTTTCAAAATTAAACTGTTTATATTCATATTATCGGAAAACTTGCATTTAACTGGGACAGTTAGGTCAGTGTAATCTGCATCCGTCCAGTCAGTTTTATCTCAATGTCTGTCTGCGGCCTGTTCTAATAGAAGATGACATTCCCTTCCCTGATGGCCACACATGTGACCGAGCTTATGAGACAGAGTAAGTAGAAACAGAGAGAGTACATGGGATGTCCCATTATTAAGAGCCATAATCAGGTCACAATGTTAAAGATGTTCTAAAGATGGTTCCTCTTCATAGGCTGCTTGAATACTGGGATGTTTGTCATTGCGCCTTGATTCAAGTCAACAGGCAGAGACATAAAAGGGAGAAGTGCTAAGCAACAGTTTAATTACATCATCTGGGCACTGAATCACTTACAGATGGCCCGTGTGTAGGGCATGCTATTAGAATCAGAATTCTGTCTAGCTGCTCGTGTGCATGTGTGGGTGCGTGCTTGTATGAAGGGGGGGGGTGTGTGTGTGTCTATCTATGTGTGCATCGTCAATTGTCAGTATGACCTTTGACCCCGTTGGTTATTATCCCTGTGGTGCAGGCCTCCATGGTTCTTCCCCAAGTGTGTGCAGAGGGAGGTGAGGGCAGGGTTGCCCCCCCACCACCCCCAATTACCCCATGCCCTGACCGGCAGCATCACGTCCACACATGCTGAACCTGGCACGGGATCAGGGAAATGGAGGAGCATGGCCATACATTAATTAGGTGACCCACGTAGACGCGGCTGGGCTGGGTGTGTGTCTTTAATTATGTAGCCTGTGTTTGACCTTTTACAGGTACTTCTTTCTTTAAGTAGTTCAAGTGAAGTCCTGCTGAGATTCATAAAACACACACAAAGTGATGCATCAGCGCTGTGATTCAGCGTTTAAAATGCAGAGGGGTATTATTCAACATAAGCATGGGGGAAAAACACGCCTTACCGGTGCTTGCTTTGCCTCCTCAGGAGAGAGAGGGAGACAGAAAGAGAGAGAGAGAGAAAGAGAGAGGGAGAGAGAGACAGAGAGAGAGAGAGAGGGGGGGGGGGAGGGAGAGAGAGGATTAAGTGAAGGACGGAACAGTAATTCATTTTTAGATGGCTCTCCGTACCAGATGAGGGGAAAAGCTTGATCAGTAATGGGCCCGGCCGCTCGTGGGCCCGCTGTGATTATTAAGAACTGTTACTGATAACACACATGAGGTATATCACGGCATTGACATGTGTAATCAACTCTCTCCCCCTCTCCTTCCCACCCCTGCTCCAATCTCTGTTTAGGAATCAGCAGACCACTGGTGCCAGGCAACTGATTTGTGGACGAGGAAGAAGAGAAAAATAAGGGGAAAAAAAAACGAGAGGAGAGGGAATCTGTGCAGGGGGAACAAGGTATGAAAGTAATTATTTGAGCTTTTTCAAGATTTAGGCATATTTATGGGGCATCGCTGTAGCAGCGGGCTGTTTAATGTTATTTGCAGAGAGCACACATTGTTCCGATCAGGCATTCAAAAGCTGAAGGGCCTGGCCATGGAAGCTGTGACCTCACGTAGAGAGGGCCCACGCCGCGCGCCGGCCGAACGCGCTCTGGCGTTTGCGTGAGCTCCACACAATTAATAATGAAAGCTGTTTTCCAACTTGACAACTCTTTGGATGGCTGCTTGTCCTGAATCCTTATGTGTGAGGGTGCCTGAGGCAGAGGTGAACCCCCTGGCCGGAGAGGCCTGGTATGAGGCAACCCGCTCCTCCCTGGGCTGCAGGGCTGGAGGAGAGACAGCGTAGGCCTCTCTCATTTACTCAGAAAGCAGCTGATAGGAAAGGAAAGCTTGCTCGGATCAGGGGTCAAGTTCAATATATAAACCTATTATATTGAACAGCCGGAGAATATCTTTAGCTTGCTCTTTGAGCATGTCGGAGCATATTGGGCCGTGTGCTCCGAATGCTGATTTCTGCTCTAATGTACCCCGCCGTATGTGGTCCAGCATATACAGTGCGGCGCGTCCGTTTCCTGTGTGAAGCCTTGTAACCTGGGCCCAGGCCATTAGTGCTGTGGGCTGCTGAGAACCAGCCAGTCAGAGGTGGTTCCTCCTGTGCCACAGTACTCAGGCCGGGCTGAATGAGGAGCACAATGTAAAAGATTCTTTTGTAAATGATGTCATGGTATGTGAAATCTCACAATAGCAGCATGGAGGCCGGGGCAAGGGGTCGGAAACCACAGGGTCCTCCCAACCCCTGACTCCAGAGCAGAAGTGAAACCGTCGACTCCCGGGACCCACTTACAACTAAGACGTGGAGTGCTTTTATCCTGCCTGGCCAAATGTGAAATAAATAAAAAGAATGGAAAATGGCTGCTCTCAGGGCAGTACCCTTGGTCCCTGGCTCTTTGTTAAAACCATATCTCTGCTGCTCCATTGCCCCCAGCTACATTAAATCCCATTAAATTCACCTTCATTAAAGCAGCCCTCTGTGCTACTCGCAGCAGCCCTAATGCGGGGCCTCTCAAGGACAGAGCAGTAATGAGGGTGGACTTGGTTTAACCTTGAAAAGTACAGGTTTTCATTTCCAAATCAATAACTTATGGCTCAAAACCGCCACTAGATCCAGGCTATAATTTTCAGACATTAATTACGTGGATTATGTTTCTACTGCAGTGAGAAGGTATTTAACTTTAAGCTGTAGTGTACATATTGCATTTAGCTTGGAGTTTTTTTTTTTTTGTTCTCCTTTCTCTCTCACACGATAGGAATTGACAGCTTGCACATTTTCTATATCAGTGAGTCTGTGTGTGCATGTGTACAGTTTGCTGTGCAGGCGGGATAGCTCAGGGAGATTGGATTTCAAAGGGTCATTATACTGTGTGTAAACAATTAGGCCATGGGTGCAATTTTGTAAAGTGAAGCCAAGCAGCGGGCAGTGTTGGCTTGGGTTTCTCTTCTGCCTCGGCCTCGCGGATGGGAGATTGCAGACCAGTGTCGTCATTCAGCCTTAAGAGGTAGAAATATCTGCAACCTCCATCTGAGCCATTTGATTCAGACTCAGACAGTCACCTGCCGTCAGATGAAGTGGGAAATGGTGAATTATTGAATGAAAGATTTTTTTTTCACAAGGATGATGGAAAGACAGCAGGGGAAAGAAAGAATACCTGAGCTGAGGGAGAGAAGTGGTTCTCAGCCCCCCCCCACCTCTCTCTCTCTCTCTCTCTCTCTCTCTCTCTCTCTCTCTCTCTCTCTCTCTCTCTCTCTCTCTCTCTCTCTCTCTCTCTCTCTCTCTCTCTCTCTCTCTCTCTCTCTCAGTGGCTCGTGTATCTCTCTATATGGGGGGTTGCTGTCGTTGTCATGTGATCCTATGGAAAGCATTCATTTGTCCTGGGGTGATCATTTCTGCTCAACATGTTCATAATGTGAAATATTGGATCTGGTCCTGTGATGGGGGGCTCCATGGTGGGCCCATGTGATCACGGCAGCTTAATTTTTTAATCAAATCCCCTCTTAAATGAGCTCTTATTAAATTACACAGCTCACACTGTGGGAGTAGGGCATATTCCGAGATGGCACAGAATAAAAAGAGCTTTGTGGGATAATTAAATAAAATTAATAAAAACCCACAGCCGGCTCAGGATGAGGAAGGCGGGAAACCCAGCGGCCATTTTGACATGCTCAGCTCCTGTTTCATTCAGTCTCATTTAGGTCCTGGGGAATGGACCGTGTACTGTTGAATTACAAGGAAAGGAGGGAGAGGTGGAGAGAATGCCTGCAAGATGTAGCTACTATCTGGGCAACAAATTGTGACACACCAATACCCAGCTTCTTTTCCATGTACACACAAATGACACACAGATATTACCCTTTTTGCCTCAGATATATGTTTTTCTTTCTTAAATGCCTTAAGGGGGCCTAAATGTTGGAGAGCACTACACCAAACCAGCATGGCCTCACACCATAACCGCCATGTTTTTTGTGTGTGCAGTCGTACAGTACAGCAGCACAGAGCATTAACTCACCTCTTAAAACACCTGCTTTAAGCATCCCTGCTTCACCATCCCTGCCGTCAGGTCTGTATTTCGGATCACCTCAGGTTGTGAGGGATCCTAGCCGCCACACCCCAGAGCTGAGAAACCTTGTGAGCTGCAGAGTTCTGCACCTCCAGTAGAGGTCAGCAGCCCAGTGTCCTCTCTCTCTCTCTCTGTCTCTCTCTCTGTCTCTCTCTCTCTCTCTCTCTCTCTCTCTCTCTCTCTCTCTCTCTCTCTCTCTTCTCTCTCTCTCCCCCCCCCCCCCCTCTCTCTCTCTCTCTGTCCCGGCCAGGTCCATACTGCAAGCGGTGACCACCTTCCTATGGTGTTGTCATTCTAATTTGGGGACTTGGGGAGTGTTGCAGGCATTTAGTAATGTTGTTTTAGCTGGAATCGGAGATTGCTCATCGTCCATGCTAGCTTGGTAACATGGTATTTACCCTGCATGGGAAAGACTTAACTGACCGTGTAATAAGCCTAATTTGACCAGTGATATGTTGCCATTTTGGGAACATTTTACTGACATCACATTTGTGTCCTTTGGCAGAAAATGAGATTGACATTTTGCTTGTTCACTGAAGACACTTCCCACTGGAGGGAGTGTGGGGGGGGGGTGGGAACGACATGCATCCTGTTCTGTGGGGCATCTGCCTAGCTGGTTCATGTAGCGATTCTCCCCCCATACGACGCATGTCACTGACCTGCCTGTCTTGTCTTAATCTCTCTTTAACATCCCACTCTCCAGTCCTCTTTATTTATTGACAGACTCATGGTTATTTATAGTCTCCTCGAAGGTTCTAAGTTGTTCCGAGGTTGGGACTATTTTACTAATCTCCCTCTCTCCTTTATCTCATTTAGTCGTTTGGAATCCAGCCATGTGTTCTTAACTTAATTCTCAGAGATGAAACTGATATGCAGTTTGAGGCACTGCAGAAAAATATCTCTGGGGCCCCTGTGGTTTTAGGGGAAGCCATGTCATGCTCCAAACGTCCTGAATGAGAACGTCCTGGGCTGCCGTGACCGTGAACACCAGCACCAGAGAGGCCCTGTGTTCCTGCCCCGGCCACAGCTGGGGCAGACTCTATGTTTCAGGCTTCTCTCTGATGATGGAGCTGCTTGACTAGATTGCTTGGAGACTTTGGTGGCTTTGAGGTACTTGTGATATCTCATTAGGACAGCTTAGCGGCCCCTGTCCCAAAACTACAACCTCCTTTATTTTCTCCCTGCTGATCAGGGCTGACGGGCGACCAGACACTGGGTCTCTGAGGTTTTCCCATTCCCCCCCCCCCCCCCCTCACAAACCCAACCTTCGCACCGAGCCAGAGTCCTGCAGTCTGATGGAGAAACAATTACTTAAACAGGAAGACCAACATTATCTTTCAGTGCAGTCAGTGTGTGTGAGTGATAGTTTGGGTGTGTAACCTGTGGAGAAATGTGAGCCAAATGAGGGTTTCTGGGTTTGGACTCTCTGGAGGCTGGTGTGGAGGGAGCGGTGGGGCTAGGATGGGGTCTTGTTTGAATTAGTTTACAGGCGGCTGAATGAAAGCACCCTGCTGAGATGCAAAGGGCCGAACCTGAAGGGCCTTTCAGACTATCTCTCCCTGAGAGGCATATTTATATCTTCCAGACCAGTAATTAATCACTCATGTTTTTTTTTAGGAGTGGGGGTTGAGAGACGGGAGGGGGGAAAGAGAGAGTTGGTATGTGCATTTTATATATCCCCCTGTCCAGCCAAAAGCTGTATAGCACGAACACAATAATAACACCGATTTTACTGTGGTGAGGCACAAGACCATCTTTTCTCAAGTCCAGTTTAGTTTAGCTATCTCAAGTGATTATTTTGTGATGCATTGCAAGCTTATTCAGCAAACTCTGAAAAACTAAAGGAGGATTTTGTCTGTCACAAACTTCTCCACTGGTTCCTTAAGATGCAGACTGAGGTTGGCAAAGAACAGGCTGCTGCATAATATCTGGTGCTCAGCTTACTGTGGCGTGTGTTGCTGAATAAGAATCAGATCAAAGAAAAACATGGCATCTTTTTTCCTGGTCATCGGTATGTTTTTATAGAAGTTGTGCCTTAGCATGGATTCCTCCACTTCTACTGCACTTCCACCAAGTTTGGAACCTTTGACTTCTGCATCCCTCTCTCTATTTGATCTTCCAGCTGCTTTTTGAACAATAAGCGAAGACGTTTTAGGTTTTTGGTAATGAAGTTGAGCTATGCCCGCTGGAAAGCTGTGGACACATTTACTATCCTGTTTGATGAACATTTTGGTCATGGTCAGGGGATGATGTGCACTGTACTCTTAAGACGGCTTTGATCTCCGTGCTACCAATCCTGAGTGCTCCCAGTGGACCTTGCATCATGCTGGTGTTATAGTAAATGACTGTGAACTCAGTGGATGTTTCGAACCGTGTCATTAAAAGTCACCGTAACCCACCTCAGTCTCACTTGTCCGCTGGTCATGTACAAAACGTTATCACATATTTAATTAAAGTGTAATCACATTTCAACAAGATCGATCCGATGTACACAGGAGGGGAAAAAATCCTGTGATCACAGTACAACGTCTGCTGCAATACTTACTGTCAGAACTAGGAGAGATTTAAACATTACTACTTCAGTAGAGCAGTCTACTGTTTTGGAGTTGAGTTACATGCTATTTTTGGTCCTGGTTTCCAGTCTTGGTATCCATGCAGGCAGCTTATAGTGATTTTATAGTATATTGGTTGTGGGGTGCAGTTTTTTCTTGCGTGGAAGTATTGTAACTGGTTGTAGAAATTGAGCGTGTTACATGAGGCAGTAGTAACCCTTTCCTAAAGGGACCTGTTATGTTAACTTCCATATAGATAGAGAATTTGACTGCTGTTGGAGCCTAAGTAGTTAGGATTCAGTGTCCTGTGTCACCATTCTACATGACCCTCTAGCAACTTTGTGTGCTGCCTATAGAGACTCCAGTCAAAAGGTCACAGAGAGAAAAAACAACTACAATATTAACATAAGGTCATGTCTGGGAACTCCGAGTACTCCCAGTTCACATATCATTCTAAAACATGACATGGAAGTCAGTCAATTGTCCCAGAGGTACTTCAAAGCCAAACTCAACAATATACATGACCGCATCCACACTGTTCAAATAGCAACCACAATGCCTGTAATCTGGCAGTCTGTCCCTCTGCCAGTCACGACTGTGAAGTTGTAGGGCACTACGCTGACTGACGTGGGTCTTTGTGAAGAGCTCCAGACTTTTATGTCTCTCTCTCTATCAAACTTTATAGTGTTTCGATTTTCACCCCACTGGCACTGTCCTTTAATTAGATTATACTGAAGGAATAACTGAGGTTCAGGATGCCAATTTGTGTCCCAGACTGTGTAAAATTTGCTGTTACACTTGCTGCCAAACAGAGCAGGTGAGAGCAGACAAGGTCCTGCGGCGGTGAGTCGGCCAGTTCTCTTTAATACTGCCTTTCTTTTCTCCCCCCCCCCCCCCCCCCTCTCTTTCCTTTTCTGGGTCTAGGGATGAGCTTCCAACATGAGAGGATAAACACATGATTAAAGTGCCCTGCAATCACAGAGGAACACAGAGGGAATATGAGTTTTCATGCAGATAGCGGGTCTAGAATAGATTTGAATATACACAAGCAGGTTTATGCACTCCGTAAGTGATTGTGTTGGCAGCGAGAGTGCATGGACATTGAGGCTGACATGGCGCTCTGGCGGTATGCTTGCTCCCTCACTCATTACACTGCTTTCAGACAGGGCAGGAAGTTAAACACTCCTGCTGGAGGAGGCGTCTGGAGGCCCGCACAAAATGATAGAAGTAAACTATTTGAAATGAAAAATGGTTGCCAAATGCGGAAGCGTGCCAGGAAAAATGATAATTGTCATGAAAAATAAACTCCAAATATCATTATTACTGCAAGAAATGTTTCTTCCAATAACAATCAGACTTTCTATTTAGTCTGTTACAAATCTATAATTTACAGTGAAAATAGGGCCCTGTGTTTGAATAAACAGGCCAAGGAAAGCAGTGGAGAAGTGAACAGCTGGACATAATTAGACCAGTCTTGGGATGGCCAGGGATTTAAAGTAAACATGGACGCTTTCCACAGTCAACAACATTTACAAATGTAGAAGAAGGAAGCTACTGAATTTGTGAAGAATGTGCAGCGGGAATGGAAAGTGTAGAAGCATGAAGACAGCAGATGGCGAAAATGAAATCCATGCGGCATGTGTCTAACAGCACTGTGGGTTGATTCTTCTGAAGGTGGGCTCTAGCAGGGCAGGAACAGGCCTGTTATGGGTTAATACCTAAAGGTTTACATATATAGCCATGCATGCTAGGATTGATTTTTCTTGAAATGTCCTTTAGGGGAAAACACACTTTTTTATTCTTGGTGCAGAACTTTGGCCCCTACGCCAAACTGTTTGCTACCATGATATCACATAACAGGCCTTTCAGCTAAGAACATTCCACGAGTGGGTAGTCTGCCGGTTTTCAAACGTCATGTATCTTGTCATCAGAACTGATGTGATTGAAACAATTGGCCATTGAGGAGCTTCAAACCTGGGGATGAAACCAAACTCCTTTAGGCTCCTGCCCCTGGAGAGAACCAGGTCTTTCAGGCATGCCCCTGAAACATTCGAACCCTTAACAGGCGGACAGACGGCACTGCTTAAATCGCTGAAACATCTTGAATTCAGGATGACTGGCAGGAAGAGGTAGTTCTCCTGTGGCCTGGAAAGGGCCCCAGCTTGTCCCTGATAACTTTTTAATCCTGCTCCAGTATCTGGGTGTGTTTTTCTCTCCTGTGAGCTCTAATGGAGCAGGTAGCAGTCTTTAAGAGGTCGGCCAGGAGGAATGTATCATGGCGGCAGATACATTTATTACCAGGCTGAGCTGTTCTTCTATAATTAATAGCATTGTAATATTTCACACTAAAACCATTATTTTCCCAGCCCTGCAGACACTAGATGGACTCTTTAACGGAGGGAACATATAAATCAAAGAATCTCACGTCTTGACACATACGGTAAAAGGATCACCTCTTGCAAATGCGGATTCTTATCTCCCCGAACTGCCGAAGGCTAAACAGCTGACTGTACACTCAATGCACAATGCGGAGGGACCACTGTGTGCTTGGAGTGGAGATGCCAGAGTGCACGGCTGGTGCACGTCTCTTAACCACAGCAGCGCTATGAAGCACCGTACAGTGTGTGAGTCATCTGGATTCTTGTTATTGTCCCTCCCCTAATGCTGCTACTGGGGAGGTGTGCGGTGGTCCAGCAGAATGCCACAGTGAGAAATGGAATGATGTTGGGGCATGGAATGCACCGTGTTCGCTGTGTGTCGCTCCATGGCGTCCCTAAACCAAATATTAGCACGCTGGCTGGACAGTCTGTCTGAGAGCGTTGCTTTTAACAGCCTCCCTTGAAACACACAAAAATGTTTTTTTCCCCCAAATTGTTGCCATGGAATTTTGTAGTCAGACAGTTTCTTTCTGTCTCTCCTCTTTCTGGCTTTGACAATGGTAAAACAATAACATAAAAACGGTTGTGTCATAAATGATGAATGCTGGTATGTGTAGGCATTCAATTTGACTTGTAAAACGCTGGGTGAGACTGGGCGAGAGAGTGTAGGTTTTGTTTTTCAAAGCCAGGCACAACTTCAGAGGAATGAAATTTAACATTTGCTTTTTGTTTAACCCCACAGCTTGAAGAAACAAAATACTGCCTTTCACTGGCAACTAAAGCCCTCCATTTGAAAAAAAAAGACTCCATACTGTGCCCATTCATTTCACTTTTAATATTTCAAAATGTCACTGGTGTGCATAGGTTGTGCTTTACAGTGATGCTTGAGTTTTCCAGTCTGAATTCTTTATGACATGTTATTGAAGACTGTTGGAGCAAACTTCTATGCATGTTCCTTTTACTGCATGTACAATGTCCCTATGTTTCTTACATTGGGTGTATTTATAGAATATGGGAGGTTAGAAAATGTGTAAGCTTGGAATATTTTATTCACCTTTTATTGATATTGGTATGGAAAAAAACTTTTTTTGATGATTCAGTGTTCCACTGATAAACCAAGCACTATGGTACTGAGCTGTATTAGAACACTTGAAGGCAGTCATTGAGGTAAAAAGCTGGTAGAACCAAGGTTTTATGTTCTCATGTCTAGTCCTGGGAAACACGGTAACGAGTAACTATTCTGTCAGTCTGACAAACTGTCTGCCTGTCGGGATGCCTCAGCCATCCCCTTCAAGACTTAATGATCTCAATTTAGTGACATGATCCGCTACCCTACCGAGGGCATGAGGCCGTGTACTTGAGTCAGGGTCTCGTGCCCTCCCTCTCACCCCTCTCCCCCCTCTCACCCCCCTCACCCCTCTCACCCCTCTCACCCCTCTCACCCCCCGCCTCTCTGACCGGGTATGCCTGTGTAGTCACCTCACTCGTCTGAAGACGAGACGTTGGGTGGTTTTATGACTTAATGACTGCTGTCGGATCCTATCACGCCCTGAGATGAACGTTACCAGCTGTTCTTTACCTGTGCACTCTCTCTCTCTCTCTCTCTCTCTCTCTCTCTCTCTCTCTCTCTCTTTCTCTGTCTGTCTTCTCTCTCTCTCTCTCTCTCTCTCTCTCTCTCTCTCTCTCTCTCTCTCTCTCTCTCTCTCTGTCTCTCTCTCTCTCTCTCTCTCTCTCTGTCTTCTCTCTTTCTCCTCTGTCTCTCTGTCTCTCTGTCTCTCTGTCTCTCTCTCTCTCTCTCTCTCTCTCTCTCTCTGTCTCTCTCTCTCTTCTCTCTCAACCCCCCTGCTCCACAGACAGTGGCCTCATGGTGGTGGTGGAGATCTTTGCTGGGGCGGGTAAGGAGCAGGACTGGGTTGACTGCTCAAGACTCCGATGATGCACCAGGCGCTCACAGAACATAGCAGGCACACTTCACATTCGCAGGACAATGACTACATATAGCAGTGTGGTGCCGGCTTGGTGGGGTTACTCATCGTTTGTGCAGAAAGTGGGGGTTTGATGGGTTAGATTAGAGGCCAGACATTCATCCCAGTTGTTCCTTACAGTCACTTCCAGTGTGCGCTGCCGTGCTGTGGATTGTGATGGAGAGATGTACATGATGTATCTCATTTGAGATTCTGTGTTAAATAGCAAAGTCGGGGGGGAATGGTCCTATCTCCATTTAAAGGAGTGAAATGTGTTCCGGCTAGGATCTGGAGATGAGGGACTGAGTGCGAGGCCTCCTGCTCCCTGGAGGTGGGCTGGGTCATTAGTTTGAGTTTTTGAAGTGTTTGGCCTTTTGATGTTCCATCGTTCTCTTTAGGCAGTCTGGCCTGAAGGAGATTTAATATCGTTCCTTCAAATTTCCAGTTAGGAATAATTTGAACTGAGCATCTGTCAAAGGAGCAGCCGTTTAAATACATTGGTCGCGGTTAAAGAGGCAGAAAATGAGGCCAGATTAGTCAGAGCACCTTTTTCCGTGGGCTGGCTCTGGTCTGCTCTGCTGTACTCTGTTCAGATCGGATCTGATCTGACTTAGTCTGGTACAGCATAGTCCAGTCAGGTCCAATCTGGTCCGGTCTGTTCTGATCTGGTCTTAGCTAGGTGTGTCATAGTGGGGTGGGGCCCACTCCTCTCATGTTGGAAACACACCAAAACACTGTCTCTGCCAGTCATTATCAGCACCAGGCCAGCACTACCCCAGCACCAGGCCAGCACTACCCCAGCACCAGCCCAGCACCTCAAGGGATCAGCCCCTTCTGGCTGCCGGTGCTGCAGTGGCGTGGTGGGGATCGTCGCTACCTTCCAGATCCTTGATATTTTATTTAGGGATGTTCGGGAGAGCCGGGGGTTTCCCGGCCCCCTCTCTGACTGGCTCAAATGGCCCTCCGGCCCCCTCTCTTACTGACTCAAACGGTCCTCCGGCCCCCTCTCTGACTGGCTCAGACGGCCCTCCGGCCCTCTCTGACTGACTCAGACGGCCCTCCGGCCCCCTCTCTGACTGACTCAGACGGCCCTCCGGCCCCCTCTCTGACTGGCTCAGACGGCCCTCCGGCCCTCTCTGACTGGCTCAGACGGCCCTCCGGCCCCCTCTCTGACTGACTCAGACGGCCCTCCGGCCCCCTCTCTGACTGGCTCAGACGGCCCTCCGGCCCTCTCTGACTGGCTCAGATGGCCCTCCGGCCCCCTCTGACTGGCTCAGACTGCCCTCCGGCCCCCTCTGACTGGCTCAGACGGCCCTCCGGCCCCCTCTGACTGGCTCAGACGGGAAGCCCGCTGTCCCGTGTGTCTCCACATCAAAGCTCTCTCTTGCATTTCCACTGGGGCGTGCAGGGGGGACCTTGATCAGGGCACACAATCTGAGGCTGTGTTGTATCACTGGGAGGACGATGAAAGAGCATGTGTTAGGGCCGTCTGAAAGTAGCTGTCTGGCCTTATTGTAACTGACTGGGCCTGTCGGTTGGATGTCTTTTCTGCCTGTCTTCCTTCCATCAACCAAAAACAAAGACAGGAGCATGGATTGACAACAAGGAACTATTGTGTGGACATTAATGCTGTTTGGTTTTCTCAAAGTCAGTTCAAAACGTAACGGTCCATCAACAGGTTTTGTATCTACAAATGTTAAAGGTGATCTGAGATCCAAATCTGAGACCCTAAGAAAAAGACTTTTCAACTCTAAGTTAGTCAAAGTGTTTCATTTGTCAAAATGGTTTCATACAATTATGTCACCCTCTAAGGTGAATATATTGTTTGTAACGCAATGTGTTACAGTACAATAGGCAAGAAGAAGAATCCATAAGGAAAACTAATGACTGTTTTGAAGTCGAGTGACCACATTCCTTCATCATTTTGGCACCCACGAGAGAAGAGGGTGAAAAACCTGTTAAAGTCTGTGAGAAACACTACACTCGTTCCCACCCCTCTCTCTCCCAGGCTCCCCTCATCACTCTCTGTCTCTCCACCTGTGTGGGGCTGGGGGGCTGGGGGTAGGGGCATGGGAAGGGGCTGGGGCTGGGGCTGGGGTTGGTTGGGGCTGGGCGGCTGCAGATGAAGACAGGTTGCGTGAGCTAAGCGCCCCAGACACTATCTTAGGGGGGAAATAAACAGCACATTAGTTCCAGGTCATCTTGGAACACTATGAAACAGAAGAGGGAGGTTAGGGGAAGTCCACTGCAGGAGGGGAGCTGGGGAATATTAGCGCGTGGGGACTCGTATTAAAGCCTGAGTTTGCTCAACCGTCTCTCCCTTGCACCGTTCTCTTTCTCTCTCTTTCTCTTTCTTTTCTCTCTCGCTTTCTCTCTCCCTCTCCTCCTCTGCTTTTGCCATGTGCTGTAGATTAACTGCACCCCAATACTCACTCCCCTCTCCCCACGTGAAAACTTCGCTGCATTTTTACAAAGGCAGTGAAATATGTTTTAAGGCGAGGTTCACAACCATTTCAAGTCGTGTCTTGGTCATTCAGTAGAAAAAAAGGATTGAACATGACTTGCTTCGCAGACAGGTTGGCTGAAATGAGCCTAAATCATTTTGAGTCTTTATTCCTCCACCCTCATGTGGTTGTCCTTATTCCGCTGTGCTTGGTTTTACAGTTATCACAAACTGGGACCAACACAATTAACCCTAAACTGGATACCCATCAGAAATAGAAAATATAGGCCTTTTTTCAGTGTTAATTGTCGAACAATCGTTAATTATCTTCCAAATAGGCATGTCATCTTAGATCAGGCCATCAGAGAATTCTGCAGGTAAATTATATTCACTATTCATTAGTATCTGTGACTTTCTTGATCTTAACCATTTTCCGTGCTCTGTTTTTGTGTCGTACATTAAGAATGGTTATTGTTAGTGGGTTATCTGCTTGAAAAATTAGTGATGTTCCTGCACTTTTCCATCCATGCGGAGTGTGTGTCCGAGTGTGTGTGTGTGTGTGTGTGTGTGGGGGGGGGGGGGGGGTGGGGGGGGGGGTGGGGTAGTGCTCAAGGGGATCGTGATTCCCAGGCCAGCCACATCAGGCTAATTGTGCAGCCTGAGAGAGTTGTGGCTGTGTTGGGTGGGAGGAAGGCCGTGCCACCATTACAGACTTTGAAGTGCGATTGGGTGTTAAATAACCAGGAAATGGCCAGTAGTTAGTCTGTGTAAAGTTGTAACTTTTCCCCTCTTTCCCCTGGCGACTTGCAGTAGGGCTAGGAGACAGCGGGTGGAGGTGAATGTTCTGTAAGTGTGGAACTGCAGTGGAATGGGCTGTCAGGGTTCATTAGCACCACCCGTCTCCATCTCGGGAGAAACTTGGCCGCTGGTTTAAAACCAATTTCCATTACCTGGCTTGGTTCTTATTAACTTCCGTGCCATTACCACCCTCTCCCCTCTGACAGTTCCTCCGCTCTCTCTGTCTCCCACCTCTAAAAGCTCCAAGGTGGGAGGTGCTGCAGTCCCAGTTATCATCGCCTCTCTGCTCCCCCTGATGGAGCCCTGACCTGGGACTTTCCTCTCATCACCTCCTCAGTCCCAGCTCCAGGCACAGCCTCAGTCCCCTTCCCTGCCTCCCTCTCTCTTCCTTCTGACAGAGCTTCCAGTCCTCCACCCTGACCGCCTGCGGCCCCGCTACCTGAACCACGAGATGAATAGTCCCCCTTCTTAACGTCACCAAGGACAAGGCCAGACATCAGGCTAACAGAGCCCCTGTAGCTGACACTCTCCCCCTCCCCTCTCTGTGGACTGTTTTTTTTTTTTACTTTTAAGAACAAGACCATCTGAAATGTAGAGGGTAGGTCATTGAGGTTCCATAAGCTTTTCATGGCCTCCAGCAGGTGACTTTCCCCTCTTAAAGCTCAGCCCTGGGATGTCAGTGTTAGATCCAGGGAGTATACGGTGGCTCTGAAATCCATCCCTTCCTCGACCCCGGCCCTCCATGAACGGCGGAGTCAGGAGGGAGCGTCCATCCATGAAAAAGAAACGTTTTTACAGCCGGCACACTGGGGAGGAGGAAGAGCAAGGGGAGGAAGGAGATAGAGAGGTACCCCTCTCTGACTGTCACTTGGAGGAGGAGGAGGAGGAGGGGTGAAAGGGCAGGTGTCTGCCACCGAATTTAATTAGCCCGACTGGATGCTTTGTCCTCGATAAAGTTGCTCCAGGCATTCTTTAATTGCCCCCCCCCCCCGCCATCTCCCTCGACCACCCCTCCCCCGTTTCTCAGAAGTTCATTAGCATTCGTCTTGAAGGAGTGTCAGCATGTTGAGGGATGTCTATACTCCGTGCTGCACCACACTCCATCTCGTTAACACTTTATCTGACTCATATTCACATGCTCTGACAAATACCCTCTTAATAGCTCCCTTGCCAAAGTTTGCCTCCCTTGTCAAACAGTGCAGGGGGAATTTGTCAATCTTGATTTAGTTAGTTAAACAGTGCACTGTGTCGTAGGCCTCTGAGCTGTGCCACCAACACTGAGACAGGGGAAGAGGTGTAGAGAGATGTGGAGCCAAACACAGCAAACGGTAAGCTGAAAAAGAGAGAGAGGATCCAGCCAGCAATTGGGAGCCCTGAAGGTTGTCTACGTAGTATGAGGAAATGAATCATATGAATGTACTCTAAAGAGCCTTGTCCTTAGGGACTCCGTCCTCCAGAATCGGGTTAAAACATAGACAGGGACTAGATTGACTGGCTACAGACGTTTGATCTTCCTAGTCTGAGTCTCATGTTGTGTGCCATGGATGAACCCTCATATTGGGCCTGACCTAAACCAGATTTGACCAGGGGCCCCAAGGAGAACTGAGTGCACCCATTGTTTACCATTTCACTAACAGAGAGATTAGTAACAGCTCAGCGCTCATCACATGCAGACCATCTTCAAAGTGAACCTGGAGAGCTGGTCTGACATCAGGACCGTGGCTGTCATGTTCACAGAGGTGTACTCAATAACGCTGGCTTTGCTGCAACAGAGAGCAACAAGGCAGATCAAACAAGAAGCAGTGATCTGGATCACTCAAGTGTTGGTTGTTCATTAGTCGACAGGTTTGAGTAAGCCAGTTAATATGAGAGATTTGGAGATCAATCATGAATTGATTAAACATTTAATGAAATCCAGGAGGGGGATTTGATTGTTTTGATAAATTTGAGAGTATGTAATAAGCAATTAACTTTCAAATGCTGGTGACTTATTCAACGGTGTTGCCAAATAAGTTAATAAAAGAAGAATTGCTTTTGAAAAAGAAGTAAATTGCTTTTTTTCATAAAAGACTCCAGCTCAGAGCTTTATCAGCAGCATTTAGCCTAGCTAGCCTAAGGAAGAGAAAGTTGAGATTAGCCTTGCAATAATACTGCCCATCTCTCATTAAAACCGTAATCGTGCGTAAAATGAGATTGATGGAAATTTATCTGAAAGGTCAAGGAAAGGGAATTTTCGAGGCTGACACAGGATTTAATGGACAGGATTTTAATTTAGCTGCTTCTCACAACACCAGGAGGATCAAAATCCCCCTAAGCAAATTATAGCCCATCATACCCCTAGCTCTCCTATCTTCTCCCTCTCCTCTCCTCTCCTCTCCTCTCCTCTCCTCTCCTCTCCTCTCCTCTCCTCTCCTCTCCTCTCCTCTCCTCTCCTCTCCTCTCCTCTCCTCTCCTCTCCTCTCCTCTCCTCTCCTGTCCTGTCCTGTCCTGTCATGCACTGGGCTCCTCACCAAGCACTCTACCAAAAAACGTCTTATTAAAGTCAATTTTTTAAATATCGAAGTGATTAGAACTGATTAAATGAATTAACATGTGTTTGGCGTGCTCTGTTATAGCCATCACTAAAGAGTAGAGGCAGGAGATGGTTGTGCCCAAGGCCCCTCAATAAAATACAAGGTCAGTAGCTTTCTCTTTAACTTCCCCTCCTCCCCCTCTCATTCTCTGCCTCTGGTGCGCCGTCTCATGCCTGGGAATGGCAGAGTCCTGCACAGGGGAAACTGTTTGGAGGATTACCTCAGCATTTGCCAACAGTCTCTCTCGTTATTATCACTTTTTCTCAACAGGCCAGTTTAAGGCCTATGTTTTAAAGCTCAGCCCATTTCCACCCCCGCTCTTACACTGGATATAAAGCATTTATTTTTGCTAATCGCTAAGTATTTTGCTGAGCTCAGTCCCTCCAGTAGGCAGTAAAAGGATTAAGTGTATTAGTGAGTAAAATGAAGGGCACACGTGCACCTTTTATAACAGACTCACCTCTAAGAGTAATGTTTTTCACTAAGTTGCTCGAATGCCCCTGCCTGTTTCGTGTAGGTGATGTATTTTTCAGCAGCTCCGGCTTGACACAAATTATGAATTCATTGTGTGGCAGTCTGTCTTAAACAACAGACAGGGGGAGTTTGATTGTTTATTCATGTTCTGCCTCTACTCAACCTTGACTATGTTAAGCTCTTATTAAATAAAGGTAGATTGCGTCAGGGTCTGTGGAAAGTTACAGAGTTGAAAGATCAATGTACAAAATGCTGTGTGTGTGTGTGTGTGTGTGTGTGCCTGTGTGTACTCACTGTACTGTACATGTGGTTGTGTGTGTTGAGTGCGTCTCCACTCGGGGGGTGGTGGCATACAAGGGAGTGTGTGGTTGAGTGAGTGGTGTTTGTTATTGAATTGTGCCGTCGTCTTGCATTTCGGCTCGGCTCTTTTTCCACGCTCCTGTCTGTGCCCCCTGCATGGTGCTCTAAGGCGTGGGCCCTCCACCTGCTGTTCTAAAGCTTCATTTCAGACCAGCTCCAGAGGAGGAAAGCGGACGAGCCTTGCCTTTGATTGATTGTTGTGGCCATTGATCTCATTTTGAAGCCTTTGAATTTCTCCTCTGCATCCCTCCTTTTTTGTAAGGAGTTGAATGAACCTAATTTCCCTGTGCCTCATGTGGGGCCGGCGCTCAGAGGAGGAGAAAACACACTAGATAAATAAAGAAAGAAATCCGAGAAACAGGCCCTTCACAGCGGCGCAGGATTTTTATAGACTGGATCAATTAAATTTGTCTTATTTGGAACGGTGGGGCACTGTAACTCGATAAGAGGTAACGTGGTTGAAAACGCCTCCCGCTGTGCTGCCATTAGGTACAACGTTAGCTCGGAGGGCATTAACATGCAAGGATGACACGCACACAAGCCCGGTCTCAACCAATTACAGTCAGGAGCCGCGCCGCGAACGTGCAGAAACGTGGTGCTGACTGTGAGAGGCTCTCGCTGTCCTGTCCTGCTGTGGAGGTCAGGGGTGGAGAGTTCCTCGGCTGGGCTGGGCCAGGCTGGGGTGGGCTGGGGAGGCCTGCTTCGGCTTCTACCGCTGGGCTGGAATGGAGGAGAGGTGTCGGGGAGAGCTGGCCTCTTTCCATCTCTGCATGAAGCAGGGCTGCTTTCATATGTGTGCTTCTGCCCTCGCCTGCGCACGCTAGCCTGAAGTGAATGGCTCTTATGCGGGGGGGACGGGGGGGGGGACGTAACTCTCTAAAAAGCCAATTTCCTGCACTCAGGAAACTCAGGCCGGAGTCTCATCCTTGATTTGTCTTGATCCTGACTCTCTTTCTGAAAACCCTGGGACTACTGTACATCGCCGAATGTGTGTCACTGTGTGTGTGTGTGTGTGCGTGTGTGTGTGTATACGCCCGCCTATCAGTGTTCTCAGACGTGTCAGTAGCGATGTCTGACAGCGAGTGGAGACGTGGAGAGCCCGAGGACATTGTAACAGTGTCCCTAGCGCCACCAGCCCCCCCTGACACAATTATCCGCTTATGTCTAATTGGCATTTGAGGTTTTCTCTGCTCGATCGACCATGGCCACATTGGCATGAAGTGGCAGGCCAGGACCAGCCAAGCTGTGACTTAGCTGGTGCCACGCTTTGTTACTCAGCCCCCGTCGCTTCTGGCTGCTTACATAATCTGCTAATGTAAATTTGCTCTAGCTAATTAACATCGTCAGCTCCTAGTATAATCTGATCAGACACGAGGCGCTTCCGTTCCCTGGTCGCCTCTCTTTCACTGTATGTGAGTGGCGGGTGCTCTGTGTGTGTGTGTGTGTGTGTGAATGGCTGGGTGGTTGAGTGTGTGTGTGTGTGGGTATGAGTGCCTGGCAATGTGTGTTTGTGTGGGAGTGCCAGTCTGTGTGTGTGTGTGTGTGTGTGTGTCTGAATGTAGCGTTCCTTTGGCATGTCCATGGACCCCGCCGGCGCGTGCTACTGTGACTGTGTACTCTGCCGGATGGCTGCACCCACTCGGATCAGCGCTTGTTTAGGTTCAGCGAGAACAAGACAGGACGAGGAACAGGGAGGCGGAAGGGGGGACCAACTAACTTTTCTGAGCTGAGCTGAAATTAAAAAATTAAGTCCATCCGAGTTTTGGAGGCAGGGAGGAGTGCCTGGACGGAGCTGGGGAGAGGCAGTGGGGCATGGACGCTAATCTAGCTGACAGGCAAGGCTCTGGAGACGAGCTCGGGAGATATGCGAGGTGACCGCGTTACACACAAACAATCATACTTTCAATTAGAGTCCCTTCCCTCTCTGCCTCTCAGTCGCGTCAGCTCAGAGCCGAGGCCTGGCTCTCTAATGGCGTGCTCCCTGCAAAACTGTCTCTGCATGTTCGCACAGTCATCATTAGCCAGCCGGCCCCACTTTGTTCATAAATGACAAATGTCGGGGATATTGATTGGTTAACCTTCAAAGCGGGCGCCATCTGCCGCCGACCATGGAATTATCATCATCTAATGAAGGTGGAGGGGATGTTGCTGAGTGACTCTGGCCAGGGGTGGAGGTGGGTGGAGGGAAGGAGGGAGGGAGACAAAGGGAGGAGGGGAGAAGAAGAGGAAGATGGGGGGAGAGGGCGGGCGGGGGATCATAAGTTGGAGTTAAGGATCTAAAGTGTTCTCCCATTGCTGGTAAGCCGGGGATGGAAGAGCCTGCCTACTGTTTTCTCCTGATGTTTGGACCCTGTGGTGTTTTTCTCTTCTTGGATGCAGCATCTCGGTTCAGCTCAGCTCATGTGGGTCTGGAGGGCAGGCCGGGACACGGGCAGGACAGGGCTGGGCACAGCCGAGCCCCTCTGCACCTAGCCAGCCGCCCGCGTCCTCAGCCCGCCTAGGACGGATATGAGATCAGACTGGTCGTTTGTGACGGTGTCGGGGTCAGCGAGCATCTCGCTCACAGTGCCCCCTGCACGCCTCCCCCCTCACCATTTCCTACCCCCCCTCCTCCTCCCGCCGCACTGCAGGGTAATCAGGGCTGTGACACTTTATGAGAGGAGAGACGACAAAGGGATTTACACACAAAGCCTGGCGGAAGGATATCTCATTCGCTTTCTTAGTTAGGGCATGAATACACAAGGAAAGCAAAGTGAAAGGGAATTAAGTCTGAGTGCGTCCAATTTGGCTTAATTGCATTCATTTGCATCCGATTACTCAGATACTGACAGGCACTTGAATTAGAGCTGAGTGTTTTGCCTATGCTGTATTAAGCATTACCTAGAAATGTCATGACTTTTAATTTGACATCTTTCCAAACTCGCCCTCCCCCAACACCGCACACTCTGTGCCGTCTCTTGTGGTTTCAAAGTCACCGAATAACATAAATATAAAAGTTGCTGCTCTCTCTGTCTTTGTGCTATCTTAGTCTCTCTCTCTCTCTCTCTCTCACACTCTCTCTCTCTCTCTCTCTCTCTCTCTCTGTCTTATTGGTCAAATCGTTTTGTGTACCTGTGGTTTAACTTTATGTGCTCCTGGTCATGTTGAATAATTTACCTGGAGGTAACTGTATAGAGCAGCATTTGTATGAGTGTGTCTGTGCTCGTGCTGGGAAGGTGGGTCTCAAAAGGACCGGAGGTGGTGTGGAGTCTGAATCTGCAGTGGAAATCAGTGCAGTGTTTAAAAGGCCTGCTTTGTTGTGGTGACCTGAGTGGTCTCTCTCTCTCTGTGTATGTGTGTGTGTGTGTGTGTGTGTGTGTGTGTAAACTCGTACTGCGTACTGCTCAGCAGCAACAGTTCAGGATTTGTGTTGGGACAGCAGTAGCAGGCCGGGAGAGTGAGCCTGAAATTAGAGGCAAGAGTATTAAAATATTGATGACCCCCTCTCTGTGTCCATCGCTGGCCCATTCATTATTCATTATACCTTGAAGGTAGCATGCGAGTTGGCCCCCTTTCCATTCAAGCCCCTGCCTGCCCACGCACACACCCGCTTCTACGTTGAGCTTCCATGCGGCTGTGCTGACATTTTGCATCGCCCCGGCGCTGGCGATTCGCACGCACGCTCTTGCTATTTCTATTTGATTGGTTCTCCCCTGAACAAGTCAAAAGCAGAACCCAGGTGTGTCTGTCTGCGGCTCGCGCTGCTACTCCGGAGTTTCCAGTGTGGTGGTGTGTTGTCTTGGGTGGCGGGGAGAGTGAGTCCCTGTTTGGACGTGTGTTTGACCCTATTAGAGGAACCGAGGCCTCTTCTGAAGAGCAGGATCACGTTTACATTTACATTCAAGCAGACGCTCTTATCCAGAGCGACTTACAGTAAGTACAGGGACATTCTCCCCGAGGCAAATAGGGTGAAGTGCCTTGCCCAAGGACACATCGTCATGTGCACTGGCCGGGAATCGAACTGGCAACCTTCCGATTGCTGGCCCGATGCTCTAACCGCTCAGCCACCTGACATGCGCGTGCGACATCACACATCACAGACGTCGATGAAGACACTCACAGCTGAGGCCTCGAGTCCTTGTGCACGCCGTGTCAGATGGCAGAACATTGCGATCTGCCAGGTAAGAGCAGGAAGACGATAGCGACACGGTCCACTATGCAGTCTGATCTGATGCAGCGTGTGATAAAGTGTGACTGAGCTCAGGTTCAATTGGCTGAAGCCAACCGGTTGGGAAGAACAAATTGATCAAAGTGGTGGTGCTGTGGGTGTGTTTTTAATTGTGTTGCAACTCAAGATAGGGTGGAATTGACTTGATGTACTCACCTCACTGACTTCATGATCCCAATAAATATAACGGATCTTGTATATCCATCCCAGGTAGCCAGCCTTACCATGCTGTGAGAGCATATTTTTCATGCCGGCCTATATTTGCGCATGGCCTTCGCAGTTCCTCCTTCCTGCTGCGATTGGTCGGTAATAAACAGAAAACATTCCCAGAGGGGCAGAGCTCCCAGGTGCTACCTCCATCGACCAATGGGACGTCGGCATGGGAGTCTGGCGAGCAGCCCTGTTGCGCCGGGAGCAGGTGAGCTCTGGGCTTCAAAGGCACGTAAGCTGCAGGAAGACCTAAAGCAGGGCTCGGCAATATGCTGAACATCTCCGAGCTTCTGATCACAAAGACCATGAGGTCTGAGACGGCCCTGCAATGCTTTGATGCCGCCAATCGCTCAACTTTTGTTGGTTAATTTGGCTGCATTTTTATGTACAATGTGTATTCCAAACGCCAGCTTTTTTTTTTTTTGAATTTAAAGGAAATCCTTCAGAAATAACCTTGGAGTCGAGCACTCATGCTAAGGCATCAGTCGATTCAAAGGCTCAGCGGCAAAGTCTTCAATAACACAGGAGAGAAATCACCAGGTCAATCGCTGGATAAATCAGAGTGAAAAAATAACCCTAGCATAAGCAAAGAAGATATTTTTTATCAATTTCATATTTTTATATTTCTGAGCAGCATGATAATATGTAGAGATAGTGATCGATAGATGAACTTTCAGGTAGCTTGTTAAAAATGATTTAAATGCACAGAGAGACTGAGTAAAGATGAAAAACTCTGCTTCAGTCCCTCTGAACTTAGCGTGTGTCTGAGAAGTCCTCCAGGAGTGTGCTAATCTTTATTTCGGAATCACAGGAAAGAGAGAAATCAACAGAAGTGCATCTGTGTATCAGGTATCAATGCCGCATCTTGAAACTTGTTGGGAAGGAACAGAACATGAAAAGAGTCTCTGGAATATTCCCTGTACCCGCACAGAATAAAGACTCTGCGCTGTCGTGTTTCAAGGGTATTCTCCCTGGTGTGTAAAGTGTTGTTCTGGTAAACTAAAGTGAAGGGAGCCGTTCACAGAGATGAAAGGACACACAGGGGTATCAAAGCGGTTCGTTTCAGACCCAATCTAGTCAAGCTGCTATCTGGAATTTTCTATAATGCGACACAAAGAACAGAGAGGGGTGGAGATGGAAAAGACGTCTCCATTCCCTCCTTCCTCTCTGCACGCGCCCAGGTCAATGAGTTTCGACAGGCAGCCATTTTGTTTGCTGTGTCCATGCACTGATTGTGTGCAGATGGTGTCCAGCCAGCGAGACCAGCCTGCAGGAAGTAGTGCATATGTAAACGTCCACACAGGCCTTCTCAGCCCGGACCCGGAGGAAGGAGTTAACCAACATATTTAGCTCTTATTTGGAATGAGGCAGACAGAGGGGCAGTGTAGAGGTGTAAAGTGCCAGAGGGTCCAGGGGGTCTGAGATTTCCCAAGAGCTCCTGTGCTATTTGAGACTCTCCAGAGAGAGCAGAGAGAGAGAGAGATAGATAGATAAAGAGAGAGAGAGAAAGAGAGAGAGAGAGACTCTTAGTACAGGGATCCGTCTCTCAAGATGCACTCTCCTTCTCTCTCTCCCACTCTCCCCCTCTCCTTCCCTCCGTCTTCCTCCCTCTCTCTACAGCATTAAGATGGATGTGTGCTGCGTCCCGCCAGCTTATTTGAATTGAAGCTGCAGACGTCCAATTTTATCACCTACGAGGTGGAGATTCAGAGCAGACCTGAAAATATGAAAAGTACATTTGTGCTCCATTCCCCTATATTCCCATCTGCCTGGAATGCTTGCAATATTAGAAAGCGCAGCAATTTTAGGCTATATTTTCTGACCGAGCAGTTAGAATCCAGACCATCTGCGACCCATTAAATTATATGAAATCACCGGTATTTTTTTTTTAGATACATGTAGGGTTGAAAACTGTTAATAAATCTTTGCCGGGGCATTACTTGGTGGATAGAGCTATGGCTGTATAAATATGAGTGTTTCGTCAAGGTGATTTCAGCTTGTCTGTGGAAATTGCTCTGCTCACATAATCATGAGGGCGAATAGCTAGAATTAAGGTGGAATCAGGGTGCGGAGGAAATAACTTGATGGTACTTTTCCATCGCCATTCATCACATTTTATAGGTATCACACCCTTTAGCTAGCCGCAGTCAAGCTCAAGTTTGGTACATGGACTACTTTACTTTTTTGGGACTTAAGTGTACTATTCCCTTGCATCCCTCACAAGCTGGATAGCATGCTCTGCTAACGCCAACGCTAGTTGTTTTATGTTTTGCTACTTTTTAAGAATTATGTTCTCTTTCCTTTTTTTCCAAGTTCTTTTTTTTTCAAGACGTGATTTCATGTAAGAAACGTTAGCTTTGTGAAGGGATACAGTTACTGGCTTTTGAGGTTCCAGCTTACTGAGTAGCAAGCAGGATGTTTGTGCATTGTGTTGTTGCTCTGTCTTCCTGCAGAGGGGGATGTTGCCATGGACATGGCGTCAAGCAGGGGCACTGCTCTCAGACAGAGCTCCCCTCACTCCTAATATTGGCTTATATTTGGCATCTGCCTAATAGCAGGATTATGCAGGTTTAGAACATTGCATTATGTGAATTTATACCTCGTATGAAAGGCTGTATTTTGTTTCACTGTGTTTGGGTGATATTTCATGAACTCGCAACATCTAAACCTACAGTTTTGACAGAATCATCACTATATTATGGATATTTTCTATGTAAAAAAAAAAAAAGAAATATATGTTTTCAACACACCGCAGTCTACTTTCTTTGTATAATTATATCTTTTGTCTTTTCACATATTTATTGTACTTAAGCATAACAAACATAACATACCTTGAGGATGATTTTGCAATCATGCAGTACTTGCAAATCTCATTCAGGAGTAGACTAATGGAACATTCTACATGTACAGTGAAAAATGTGCAGGTGAAAAGCTAGTCAGCGGTGTGCTGGATGAGACCAGTCCATAAACATGAGAAATAGTTGAGGATGAAGGATGGTGTGCGGAGGCGGAAGATGAGATAGCGGCGGAGCGCCTGGCCCCCTCCTGGCGCTGGCCATCAGAGCGAACCAAGTGGCCATTTTGTGGCGAGTGCGGTGGTGCGGTGGAGATGAGATGGTTAACACCCTTCTGCAGTACGGCCACACGCCTCTCTCTCTCTCTCTCTCTCTCTCTCTCTCTCTCTCTCTCTCTCTCCCTCTCTGTCTCTCTTTCTGTCTCTCTGTCTCTCTCTCTTTCTTCCTTTCTAATTCTCTCTCTCTCTTTCTCTCCCCCTCGTTCGCTCGCTCACTCGACTATGAAGACACTTCATCTTCCCTGACCAGTGCTGCCTGTTCTGATGCGTTCAGCATACCTTCATTGCATCATAAATAAATCCGAAAAATTACTTTTTTCTTTTTCTCCAGCAGTCCCTTTCTTTCTTTATCTCTACCCCTTCCACCCCTTCCATCTGGGGGAGAAGGAGCAGGAGGATAAAGGGAAATGGCGTGCGGCTGGGTTTCCTGTGTGCACCTCCTCTCTAGATCTGTTTTCTCTTCCCTGGGTGGGATCATAGCCCTCCTCTCTCCATTTACATTTATCTCAAAGGAAAGAAATTATTTTTGCTCTTTAATGGTATTCAGTTTCTTGTTATGACATTATCTGGTGTAATTTTAATTTAAATGTCATGGATGTGAGTGATTTTCCTAATTAATGTGTTCAGATGATAAAAAAAGAAACCAAACTGGAAGAAAGGAAACAAAGCAGGGATGTTTCTTTTTTTTAAGGGGGGGGGGGGGGCTCTGTAACATGCATTGTTATTATAACTGGAACACACACACTTGTACACACACACACACACACTCTACTGTGGGGCTGCAGATTTCAGAGGGTGCGGGCGGGGTAGGTTGTGTGAGTGTGGGGGGGTGTGGGGGGGGGTTGGTAGAGAAAGATTGTCAAGATCCCGCTGCCCCCCCCTCCCCCCTCCCCCCTCTCCCCCTCCCTCCTTCCCTCTCCCATCCCCCTGTCCCCCCCCCCTGTCCCCCCCCCCCCCCCACCCCTTCCTGTAATCTCCACTCCTCCACGGGTAGTCTCAAACCTTGTGTTCGTCCACCACCAACCAATTACCTGGCAACCCTGCCCTTATCCCTGGCGCAGGCGTGATGCTGCTGCATGATGGGGTTTTTGTATATTGAATTCCATCTCCTGGTGAGATAAAGGGTGTAGGAACAGGGCTGTGCCGCTGCGCCAGATAAGTGTTTCTCACAAACCGCTCCTCGCCGCTTCTTCTGACACTGATTGTGGAGAAAAGAGACATTGGGGTGGCAAGGGGAGAAAGGCGTGGGGACGGGGGTCGCTACAGAGTGATGGGACCCAATTCCATTATGACTTCCTCCTTGTTTTTAATTTGCCATAAAACAGGGCTACTGAGAGACGGTTGATCTCTGCTGGCGACACCCTGTTTGGTCTGGCGTTGTTTGCCGACGCAAACGGCGTGCGCGTGTGCCTGGTGGTGTCTTTTAAACAATGCTCAATATCACGTCCCTCCTTGTGCATCTTCCCTCGCTCATAGCGAGGTTACCAAACAGCCGCACTGTGTCGAGCTGGTTTATTTCTATTTCAGACGCGCGTCCGGTGTGCTGAGATGACAGTTGGTGGATGAGCGGCTCCGTGGAAGATGGGCTATCTATTCAAGCCCATCCCTCCCCTCTCTCAGTCCTATTTGTAACCTGTCCTGAGCGGAGTCCCTTGGTCCCCTGCCCTGGGATAGGCCCCTCAATCCATCTCTGTCTGGCCCACTGCAGGGAACCACGCAACCATTGGTTGTCCTGGGGAAGGATTTAAGTGATGGACCACTGTTCATACATCAAACTGGCAAGGCGTTTGACAGTGCGGGACAGAGACATTGAAAATAATGACCACAGCAATATGTATCAAAGGTTATAAATAGAGTTTGGTGTGAGGGAGTTGGTGAACTTGGTGGCTTGATTGGTTGTGGTTGGGTGTCCGTAGAAGGAGTGAGGATGGGCTGTTCTGACCCACCTGTCCCTGGTTTCTCCCAGTCACCCAGAGGTTAATGAATGATACATGGAGAGAACACTCTTAGAGGGAGCCAGAATGAGTGATATTCACCTGCTTGGACACTGATGTGCTCCAATTGAATTTCTCTCTCCGTCAGAGGGGAGCCTGGTCGTGCTAGGCCCCTCCCTCGCAGCTGTGACCTCCAACCCCTTAGCTAGCAGTGATTCAGCCAGGGACCCAAAGGTCAAGTGTGAGGGGTCAAGTTCAAACTGCAGGGCTGTACCATCATCCAAAGAGAGAGGGAGAGAGACAGAAACTGAGAGAGAAATGGTGAAACAGAGAAACAGACAGAAACAGAAAGGTCCTTACTTGCCTCTATAAATCTTTAATGTAGTAAGCATATTATGTAAACATGTACTTGCCTGCACATGTTTGGACTCTGCTTTCGTTCCTCTTATTTTCCAAAACCCTGGGTTTATGTGTACTTCTACGAACCAGCTCGCACACACAAATATAATGTGCTCTCCCTCTCATATTTTCTTTTTTTCTCACTCCCCCTCTCTTTTGGACACGCACAGAGACTCACACGCGCGCGCGAAACTCGCACTGCGCACACATATGCGAGCACGTCCACAACGTGCGTCGGTACACACCTGGAACAGATAAAGCTCCTTTCATGTTTGCGGGGCTATTCTGAGGTCAGGGAGTGCTGGTGTTGAGAGCCAGTTTTACAAGGCGAGAGAGCAGAGCTGGAAAAGAAATGAAATGAAACGGTGTAGAGCCAGGTGCCACGGAGTTAAGAGCGTTTTATTAGTCAACCAACCCGGATTCTTTCCCTCGACTCTGGGTTTTTCCTCCTGACATCATGTCTTACCAGCCTACCAGTTGATGCAGGAGTTTTCCTCTTGAAAGGGGTAAAATGAAAGATAGCGCATCGTTTTTGTGTCATTTTATTTATCAACGGTATAAGTTAAGTCTACACCCTTTCTGCCTTGTTTCAGACGTTTATGACAGGCAGCTTTTAGGTGGATCCTGCTCTGCTCTGCATTAACCTCCATCCTCAGGGCTTTTGCCTTTCAGTAACTTTGACATGACACACTCGATTGTAAACGACGCACCAGAGCCGGGATCAAACACACACATGCACACACTTTATACATATAAATACACATGTGAACACACACACACACACACACACCAGGCAGACACACATATACACCATCAGACAAACACAAATACAGATAGACAGACACTCACACACATGGAGAGAGAGACACACACACACACAGACACATCCAGACACCCACAAACACCATGAATGTTAAATGAAAACAGCTCGTACAACTGCTGGAAAACACACGGAGAAGACCTCCAGCTACAGTGATACAGCTGTCAATGTATCAACCCATCACGCCCTACTCACAGCACACAGTGGGAAGTATTGATATATGCTTTTGCATGTGAAATCTGCTTTTATCCGCCTCATACGATACTACCCAAAGTAGATCTGTTTTGATTTCTGCGTGATTGAATTGGGGATGTGCTCCTGACAATATTCCCCATAGTTGATCCAGTGGGGCATGTCTGTGGTCGTGACCCCCACATTCCTGGACTGTGGGAGTGTGTCTGCCTGCAGGGTTCTGGGAACCCACAGGGGGGTGGATACGGTGGGAAGCCCAGCTGCAGCATCTATTGCTGTGACGTGAGCTCTAAAGTGGCCTCCATAGATCTGTGTTTGGTTATCATGTCCCAGGGATCGGGGATCCATGCCTCTTAGTTCGGGGAAAACCTTGATTTATTTGTGTGTGTGTCTGTGTCTTTTTTTCAGCGCCGACTGGCACCGGGTGCCTAGGTAGGTTGGTGGAAGCTTCTGTGTGTGTGTGTGTGTGTGTGTGTGTGTGTCTTTCTGAGTGTTGTGTAGGTGCACACTCGTAAGGCTTTATTGAGCTCCCTCGCTCCAGTTTCTTGGTCAGTTGAGGAGTGTGTGTGTGTGAGACTGATCCATGACACCCTTGTCCCTGTAAAGTTTCCAGTGCAGGTGTAATTCCCCGTAAAATGCCCCATAATTTACTGGCCTTTGGGAGCACACTGTCTCTGGGTGTGAAAATCAATAGGCTAGTGGAGAGGGATTGGGCACGGTATCTGTGCTCAACCACAGTAAGGCGGCAGTTAGGGTAATTCTGTAATGGCAGGGGATGGGGTCTGGGATATCTAATCACTATCGGAAGCAGATAAATGTTTTACAACGCCGTCGTTTAACCCTTCCTTCCATTCCTTCAACACCCCCCCCCCCCCCACACACACACTTCTCTAAAAGCTCTTTCCAGGGACTTTACCTGGAGCTGGGGTCTATAATGGAGGGGGAGGGGGGGTGATCCCCCACCTAGGAACCTCCTCACCTCCCTGAATGTGCGTTCCGACTCTTAATGCTCTATAACCTTGCGGAGGTAGCCTGGGGCATCTTAGAGTATAGCTGATGTTCAGAACCTCCCCCTAGTTGTTTCAAAGGGAAGCCATGCAGAAAGCATGCATCGAATCTTACAAGATCCCGCATGTATAATGTAGCATACAAAGCACATTGTGGAGGCCCATGAATAAAAAAGCCATAATGCCCCTCCCCCCTCCCCCCTCCCCCCTCCCCCCTCCCCCCCCTCGAGGATGCAGACTCAGCCAATGTACAATGAACCCGTGAAGTGGATTACTAGCAGCTAGTCAGGAGTCGCTTGAATGTAGAAGGATGAAAGGAGAATACTCTACCTTGGCATGTCTACATAATATCCTAACATCCGCCAACATCTGCATCTCTTGCACTGCAGATCTGCGGGCTTCTCCATGTTGCTAATGATCTGACCAATGAAACCTCGCATTGCTGACCCTGTGTTGTCAGAGAGGCTTGCGTTCGGAGGGAGGGAGAGCAGCGACTCTGGAGGAGGGGATCCCTGGCAGGCTCGCAGCCCAATCTAGGTGACGTCTCCTGTGCTCCAGCAGGGAGACACAATTCATTCTGTCTGTGAGAACGAGGAGAGATCTCATTGTGGCTGCCCGGATTGGCACCAACAGCAATCACTTGTTTCTGATTTATTAGATAGCCGAGGAAATTAATTTCGTTCCGAAATGCACGGTCGGAAATTAGATGGAGAAATTGTGTGAAAGAATCTGTGATTGTTTTCCCCCCACCATCCCCCCGGAGGTACAGATAACCGCTGATCTTTGCGACACCATTAATGAAAAACTTATTTTATTCAGACCCCGACAAAAAAAAAACATGGGCTCCAGCAAAGCTGTAATTAACTTGGCTATCTCCCCAATCCTTGACGTGGTCTTAACCACCCATTAAGTTTCCCCCCAAAACCCTGTCCCCAAGCCTTCAGCGCCCTCACAAAGAGCTGGGCAAACGACCTCAGGAAGTCTCTACACTTCCTGCCCCCCCCTTCCCCACCAGTCCCTGTCCAGGGTCCTGCAACCCTCCTTCCTGTCCTCAAGCATGAGGAGCAGAGATGGAAGAGATGAGAACAAGACTACCAGCTTAAAGCAGCCATGAGATCCATACACACCTGGTTACAGCCACCTTAATCAGTGTTACTACACTGAACATTTTACAGAAAGACAAAAAAACCTCGGTGGTCAAAACCTTTTCATATCATCATCATAGTTTGTGAAACCCGAGTGTCTACACTTTCTTGAACAGCGTGAATTGATCTAATCCCTGGAGAACGTTCACAGTGGCTAGCAGGTTTGGTGTGTCTCAGCAAGGAATCATTTGCTGCAGAGCATAATGTCTATATCAGCCTCATGCTTTCTATTCGTCTGGCCCATGTATGTCTGACTGTATGCATCCATGTATGTCTGGTGGCTGACTGTGTAGACAACACCACAAGTTTTACCAGTGTTTATTGTGTGTGTGTGTGTGTGTGTGGGTGTACGTGTGTGTGCGGGGGTTGCAGCGTGTTCTGCAGCTGTTCATGTTTTCCTTCGTTGAGCTGTTGTCTGTTTCCTCTGAGTGCTTCTCCTTCTACCTCAGACTGCATCAGTCACCAAGGCTGAGGCCATGGCCTTGGGGCGGCAGTCACAGGCCAGTAAAGAACACAAGCATTAAAAAGATGCTTTTGGAAATCAAATTGGTTTTTGCCTTGTGGGTTGAGACGGAATGTTTAAGTGTCTTTATTGTGGCCGCACATGAACGCAACCTTGATGACGCGTTGGTGTATTTAGCGTTTGTGTGCGTTTGGTTGCCTTGCCAAGAGGGTAAAAGGTAGCATAAAGAGATGATAGTCTTGTGGTGTGTTTTCTCCCCCTAGTTTTTCACAGGCAGCCAGGCAAGCAGGAAGGCAGCCGGAATAAAATTGCAGTCCTGCCTCATAACCTATCAGCCAGCTGATCACAAATTCATACTGCTGCCTGCCTCCTTCAGTGCTCAGCAAGGCTGTGTGATTGAATTTAAATAAGCAAATGGTACAATGAAGCTCTTTTTTGACATTTCCACTCCTCCCTTACCTCCTTCGTGCACCCCTCGTTCATTCAAACACACGTCGACCCACAGCACGCAAACACAGCAGACAAAACGCGCGCGCACACGCGCACCCGCACACTCGCGCATGCACGCGTTCACTAAAGTGCTCAGACACCTGCACATTCAACCACACACTGCTCTAAATCCTCACAAACACGCTCATCCAGACCCTATCCGAGATTTGATTGTTTTTCTACTATTCCCCTCTTTCTTCGTTCCTCTACCCCCCCCCCCCCCCCCCTTAGTATCTTCCTGCCTTCTCTCTACCCCATCAAGGCAGTTCCTCCATTTTCTCAGAGTAGAATGCAAATTGGTAGAAACACTGATCAGAACTTATTACAAAATGGAGCCTTGCTTGGAGAAAGAAAGAGTGCGTCAGACAGAGAGGGAGATGGGGAGGGGCTGGGGGAGCGGGAGCCCGCAGGAGGGGAATGTCGCTCTGTGGCGGGGATGGGAAAATTAGATTTATTTTTTCATGGGGTGTAGAGAGGGAGGCTGAGGGTGGGGGACTGGGGTTCAGTAATGGTGCCTCGCTGTATTTTTTTTCTTACGTACGGCAGGAGGAAAATGAAAATGACTTGTGAATAGGTTTGCCCCATGCAGTTCCATTCTATTCTGTTGCTCTGTCTGTCTGCCTCTGTCCGTCTGTCTGCGTTTATCCCCCCCCCTTCCTCCCTTCCTCCCTCCCTCCCCTCCCCCCCACACACACATACACTGCCCATCCCTCCTGCTGTAGGAACCCCAAGGTTATAGCAAGCCTGGACATCTAATCATACAGACAAAGTTAAGCAAAGCGACAACGCTGGATTTGTTGTGCTCTGCTTGTCCTGCACCATTACATATTCAAGCCTGGGTCCAGTCTCCTCCATACACCCAGCTGTGATAAATGAACATGACCTTGGGAAATAGAAAGGTTGAAATACACTGATTTTGTGTTTTATGAATTCAGTGTCTCCCTACTTTGAGCGTGCAAAGTGGGTAATGCCTTCCCAGTCTACATGTCTCATATAGCTACGAATTTGAGCGTTTGAAATTGATTGAGGCAAAATGGAGGCCCTGACTACATATGTAAGCTATTATGGGTAATTGAGGCAGTTATGTCTCTTGTCCCTTTGACCTGAAGGGATCATTTTTTGCACCTTGTCAAAAATAATAAAAAAGGAGCAGGTCTTTTTAGAATTCCATCTATGTGTTTGTTCTTTTAAGATTTCATTTTTCAAACAATTTGCTTTGCAATTAAGTTTCAATAACATTGGAAAGGAACCAGCGGTCTCTTCAGGCCTGTCTGTCTCGTCTCAACTCCTCTGACGGCAGCTTTCACAAGGGGAGAGATGCATGCTGGGGAAAAATCTATTCACACATCTATACCCACACTACACTGAGGAGAAACAAGCAACACAACAGTGGAGATCACTGCTACAGTGCAGACCCAGTTATTGTGCGAGCAAAATCCAATGTACATATAAACAAATGAAATTCCACGCTTTCATTTGTATCCGTCAGAGGAACGACCATTAAGGATGTTTATTTGTTTACAGTTTTAGTCCAACGTAGTTCATATTTCATATAGGAGTATTTTACTTGTTCTTCTTTTTCATCTTTTCAAGTGTAAATACAATAGTTTAAGATAAAACAGTTCAAATTGTTCAAATAAAATGGGTATTTTATATAGGGAATCTCAGGTCAAGATATAACTATGCACTTACAGCATGTGGGATTCACAGATGTCTCATCACACTCAAGAGGGTGTGTCACAGTACAATGATGCCGTCCCTCCCTGGTCCCCCGCTGGCCTCAGCCTGCAGTACCCACGTTTAGCCAGTAGATGGTGTGTCCTGTTCAGGTTTCCCCGGCTTCACGCACCAAGCCTTGCTTGCTCACCCGTGAATTGTGACAGCGCTATCAGGGAGGCCTCCCCAAACCCTGCGTCCTACCCCCCGTCACCCCCCTTCCCCACAACACCCCTGCATCTCCCCCAACTACCCCCCCTCCCCGTCCTCTCCCCCAGCCTCCCATCCAGGGGGCAGAGTCACCGAGGTGGCAGTTCTAACAAGCTGCCGGGGACCGCGCCGCTCAAATGAGCCAAATCAAAGAGAAAAGGGGGGAGTGGGATAGGTAGCTCCATGAACCCCCTGCAGAGAACAGCCAGTCTGATGAATATGAAATGAAATCGTGTGGCCTGACATGATAAGCCCAAGGATAACCCACTGCTCAGACGGCACGTTTACCCCAATGCCGTTCAGACGACGATTCATTTCACTTCAAGAAGCAGAGCAACAAAACAAAACAACAATAGTCAACAACTGCCCAACTGCCCTTGATGTGTGAACGCGTGAGGTTATAGAAGAGGGGTTTGGGGAGGGGCTTTAATATGGAGGCTTTGCTTTCGCTCAACCCCAAGAACATATCGTTTGGTGTTCATTTGGCGTGTGTCTGTGCGTTTGGCATTGCTGGGATGAGGGTGTTTGTTTTGTTGTGTATGAGCTCGTGCGGTGCCGCGTTGATCCATCCTTCTCTCCCACTGCTTCGGTGTCTGGCCACAGCCCCGCTTTCTGATGAGGGGCATGCGGATGATTTAGGCGCTGCAACACCGCTGAGATCTCTTGGATTCAATGTCAGGTGGATGCGGCATAAATAAGAGAGTCCCCCTGTCTCATTCTCCTCCGCTCTGTGAGGTTCCAGGACTGGGTTCCCCCCCCCCCCCACCCCCCCCTCCGTCTTCATTCCTCATTCTTCCTCCATCTCTATGATTCCTCATCTCCTCTCTCTGTTGCAGTCAGTCGCTATCCTTCTGCATCTCTCATCTCTCTTAGGCTGTCCCCTTGGGCTTCTCGCAGCGCTGGTGTCAGGTCACCCCTCAAAAAATATATAGAATGATAAAAAAGGGCCATATTCTGTCTCTCTGCATCTGGCAGCTTTAGTCTGTCACCTTCTCAGTACACACTTACGTCAAACACACACGCACGCACGTGCGTACACACACACCCGCGAACGTTTGTAAACTCACAACGTTGACAATGGCAACGCACTCCATTTCACACACATAGATGGGTGGCTTTGTGCTTTTCTTAAAACCTGAAAACAAGGAAGTGCACAGAAAATGTTAAAAGCCAGTGTTATCATTACGCTCACAAATGCTTCTGGCATGCAAGGACAGCCATTGAAATTGTTCAACCAAGAGAAGGGAATAGGAAACACAGGGTATAATAATGTGAATAGCAATGCTTCTGTTTTATGTCCCCATCTTGTCCCTACCGGCTCGATCTTAGTGCCCTGAACCTAGATTTACCATGATTCCACAATTTAGAGAAAGAGAACCGCAGAGAAGAAATGGCCACATCAGAAATCTTTTCTCTCTCTCACTCTCTCTTGTGCGTTTTGTGTTTTTCAGCTTCAGTGAGCTTAAAGAATTGCAGAGTGAACATGCCCTCACCCCGGGCCCTCAGCCTGCTCAGCGAGCTGCTCTTTTGCTACATGCCTGCCTGAGAAGAGCCTGCATACTTATCGAAAGGTAATGGTACCTTCTTATATATACCTCACACAAGCTTAGGGAGACGCGTACAGGTCCTCTCATCTGTTACTCTTGCATGATTCACTCTCCAGAGCTGCGACTGCTATACTGCACATGCTGTCTGAACATCTGCAAGTCAAGGGTTGATAATCTGGAAACTGAAAAAATGATGTAGGATTAGAATGACAAAGATTTGCACGGAAATGTACATCTTTGGTCCTTATTTTCTTTCATAAATGCATGTGCGTGTAATGTACATAGAATATGAGATACAAAGGAAGAGTAAGGTTTCTGATGTTGATTTGAATGCTTGTTGACAGACAAGGCGGTTGGATAAGAAAGTTTCTTCATTGTACACCGCCAATCCTCTCTCGGATGAGTCAAATACAGGAGACGTGTACGGGGTTTCTTTCATAGTAAACAGCGAAGCCCCAAATCTAGATCGCAAGCCCAGCCTTGCAGCACAATACATTGACCTTGGGAAGGCACTGCTAGACCTGAGTATTGTAACAAGGTGCTGTTGACCTCCCCAACGGCCCTCTGCACAGCTCTACTGCTGCAGGACTGTCACTGCGCCACCTCTGGCCTCGGCGCCAACGCTGTCCCACTCCCAGCTCAAGGCTAGGAGACGCTTATGTGTGTGTGAGTGTGTTGTCACAGGTTTTACCACTGGTCTTTGTGTCGTCTGAATGGCTGTGATTATCCAGACCTGTGTGGCCAGATGTTTACTCTGGCTTGTTTCCTCTGTGTGCTGGGCCCCGAACATTGCAACATCCTTTGTGAAGAAATTCATATTAGCGAAAAGTTAATGAAAACACAGAATATTCTTTTGAAAACTTTTCTTTTCTGGAACAGTGTGTGCTCAGGTGTTCATTATCAGCAAGGTCCTATTTAGAATAGCAGGACGACGGGACATTGCCATGTGTGTTGATCCCGTACAGTAAGTCTGACTGCTTATGTGAATCAAAATAGCGACCAGCATGCCAAGGTGTTTTTACGTGTATTTATTTCCTTCAGCCGAGCACAATAAAAGCAATCTCTCCATAAAGCCACTCAAAAAACGGAAGCAACGGACAAATGGTTTCGGAGAAAATCTGGGGCGCAGCTAAATCCAAGCTGCCCCTTCGCTAACCCCCCACCCAAACAGGCAGAGCCGCCATTTCCTCCCCCTCCCGCGAAGCTTCTGACCCCCGTGCCTGTCACCCAGTCAGCCGACCCGGGCCCAGCACAGGCAGCGTGATGCGAGCCATTTCTGTTCCATTTCACATCCCAGTAAAACAGCTTGTCATTCACTTGCCTCCACACTGTACTGCATGCTGTGTACAGGGGCTGTATATGTGAATTTGAAAGGTTTTGTTTAATATTCAGTCAACCAATATTTTTTTACACAATATTGCATCAAAAACATACAAATAATAATTATGCTAGCCTGTGATTTTCTTTAAAAAAATCAACAGTCAAGGTGCAGATTATTCAAATGCAAAAATGTATTTAAATTAAATGACATATTAAATTACATAATTAGTTAAGTTTTTCACTTGTTTATTTAACTACAAATTGATTATGGTATATTGATTTATATACAATTTCACATTCAATAGCATAATTACTTTAGTGTCTAATTAGTTTGTATAAATAATACAAATTTAGCAAGTTAACTGTTAGAAAATATTTTTGCTCTAGTAAATATACATAATATAAATAAACTGTTTGGAATACCCAAATTTGCTCCCTGTGAATGTCGACCGTTAGTCAATAAATAAATATAGGTCCTATCTAATATTGATACAATTTTGATTATACAGCTCAGCTATTTTTGTATTCAAATATCGAACTTATTTTGTTATCATCTTAATTCTGACAGAGATATGGATGACTTTCTCTTGCTGCTTCTAACAGTCCATTTCCTGTACGGATGGCCGTGACTGGTATGAATCGGTTGCTCCCACTGAGGGACCTGAAAGTGGAAAAGCCTGTAGTGGTGCAGCGCTGGCCAAACTGCTAGAGTCACAGCCCTGGTCGCACTAAATCCCTTGGTGTCCCTCCATCACAGCCGACAGCACACCAAACAACAGACTACAGACTCTGCTGTAAAATCTGTTAGCTCAGGGTGGAAACTCTTCATGTAGATTTGGTTTATCCATGATGTATAGTTTATTTTAATTAGTAAAGTAATTTGTGAGTTTATAATTTTTTTTGTATAAACTACAGACATAGAATTGAATCTATTCTGCATTTAAAATTCAATCGCATGTTTTTGCAGATTTGGCTTCACCCAAATGTACATACTACAAAAAGAATTGAGACGGTTTCTCATCATTCCCTTTCATTTTTTCTTAAAATATTTTACTGACCCAATTATTAAAATAATATCAGTATTACACAGTATTAATTACCTGAATTTGTATTTTTCCTCTATACATTTCTTTTATTAAAAAAAGTCATACAATATTTACTTCTGGATGGAATTTAGTATTTGTATTGGTTTTGGCGGCGGGGGAAAGGTGGTGCCTTGGTGTTGTTTTCTTCCTCTGTCTTGAAGGGGTGTTGAGCTTTAGAGGACAAACGGATCAGGGGGACGGGGCAGTTGCCTTTATTTTTTTTATTTGCTCTCCATCTTCTGAGGCATTCTTCATCTTCTGCCTCTTCTTTGAATAATAATAAAAAAAGAGAATAGTCCGTTTTTTTTATCGTCCTCTCACCGCAGCATTTCATCAGCTGCTCTGATAGCCATGAATCTTGTCACTCATGTTTTTCATCAAGCCCTGTCCGTGGAGCGTGCCTGTGTGTGTGGAGAGGCCTGGAGATGGCCGCTCAGCCGAGCGAGTGGCCAGGGAGAGGCTCCCACAGCAGGGCCAGACACACACACACACACACGTTATTGTGGCATCTCCTTCAATGCCTCTATAATATCAACCAGAGAGATGTGTGAAGACATAGGCTACAGCAATCTCTGGACTGTACCTGTGGCGTTTCTATTCTTTTCTGAATTCCACAAACACTAAAAGATGTTTCGGAGAAAGAGAATAGAACAAGATAAAAAAAATAAAAATAGGACATCCATTGCGTAAACAAAACAAGCCAAAACAGAAATCAGAGAAGTTTTGCATGAACTTAAATCAGTTTTATAAACGCATAATGTTTTGTGAGACAAACAGGGATTGGGCAGTGAGAAATAAATTGTGTTTAGCTGGCGAACAATGGCCAAGACGGTAGAGAACAAGACCATGCAGTATGGAATGCACATGTACTTGAGCTTTTCCCTTGTTGGACTGAGAGTGCCAGGGCCATGTGTCCGTGGATCTTCTCAACGTTGTTCAGCTCTGTTGGCTGTCAGCTTAGCTCTGCCTGAGCTCCTCATATGCATGCCATGTTTCTTTTTGTTGTTGTAATTGTTCATCCTCCTGGATACTTTGTTCCTTCAACTTGAACTTGACACTGTTTTCCTTGCTTATGTTCAGGGCCGGAATGATTGGCTTTGACAATGGGGATTTCTCCCCCTGTGCCCTGAGAGGGAGAGCTGTGGCCTCCCAGACAGCTGTCATTTATCATTACACATGTCCCATTTGCCAGATATAATTTGGTTTCTTTCTTCTGTTTGAAATGTTGCTGTTTGTCTGTTTATTGACAAGCAATATATATACACAATTGTTTTTAAAGCCATCCTTTACATATATGTCTTTATCTCCTTTAAATGTCACCTAACACTTCAAGTGGTGTTAATTGCAATGTAATTGTCCTAATTATTGCTTAATCTAGCAGGTGATTAAGGTAATTAGCTCAGTGTTAAATACACTGGACTATTTTTAGTCAAATTGAAATATTCCCTTGCTTAGTTAATTATATTAATTATCATCAGTAATACTTCAGGTATAATTGTTAAAATTCCCACCTGTAATTAGTGCTCTTGAAGAAAACCTTAATGAAATTCCCTGTAAATTAAAACATGTATATGTTTCATCTCCATCTGATAATTAATATAAAATGCAGTGTCACCTCACAGTGACAGTTCACGTATTAAATGTGAAAAATTAGCTATCTTCAATATTGACTTAATTAATACTTTCGATACTGCTCAGCAAGACTTTAGATTAACTCTGTCAAGTTGGAGTTTGAGGTTTACATTCAAGTTTAGATTTTCTGACCAATTAAAGCTTATGTGAAGTATATCTTGATAACATAATGTAGGAGTATCGCTAGGGGTAAATACTATTCGTCTAACATAAAGTCAGTTTTTAAGAGCTAACACCATGTCTTATATTTCAGATCCAACTGAACTTCCTTTTTCAATAATACTAATTATTCATTGAACTTGGCTGAGACAGCAGACTGAGGCAGTGTCTATCTGTTTGATAAAGGCCTAGATGAATATGATCTTTGAAACTGTCGCGTGAAAAAGGTTGCCATGCATAGAATCCCATCTGACCAATCAACGTACTTAGGATTTAGCTGAACTGAACCGTTTTTTAAAACATTGTAAGTTTGATAGGAAATGCAGCCAGAGAACCTCAATGTTCCATAGCTCATAAAATGTCTGTGTACTCGTCTATCTCTGTCTGTCTCTCTGGATCTCGCTGCTCTCCTCCCTCCATCTCTGCCCCTCTCCTCCCTCCATCTCTCCCCCTCTCCTCCCTCCATCTCTCCCCCTCTCCTCCCTCCATCTCTGCCCCTCTCCTCCCTCCATCTCTCCCCCTCTCCTCCCTCCATCTCTGCCCCTCTCCTCCCTCCATCTCTACCCCTCTCCTCCCTCCATCTCTCCCCCTCTCCTCCCTCCATCTCTGCCCCTCTCCTCCCTCCATCTCTCCCCCTCTCCTCCAACCATCTCTCCCCCTCTCCTCCCTCCATCTCTCCCCCTCTCCTCCCTCAATCTCTCCCCCTCTCCTCCCTCCATCTCTCCCCCTCTCCTCCCTCCATCTCTTCCTCTCTCGTCCGACAGCAGGCAGTGGAGGAGTCTGTTTTACTGTCACTACCTGTGAAATTGTATCCCAGGAAGATGGATCCTTTCTCTTATATTCATGACATCCAGGGAAGCACAGTCACCTCCAACACCCGTTTAATATGGATGCAGTGGAGACGGACACACACACACACACACACAATAGCCAGCGCACACACAAACACACACGCCATACAAATATCCACCCACACACGCCTGGCTACACACTGACTCTCACATGCACTTTCGCAGACACGCACACCCTTTTTTAGCCCCAAAGACAATGCATGGCTGGTGTTTGCTGCTACTGATGATGAAGAGCTGTAGTGACAGTACTTCGCTCGCTGGCTTGATGCATTACAACACGGCACTGCCACGTTGTGTAAATGCTCTGCCTCTCCTCACCGACAAACATGGAGGCTTCTCTCTCAGGCGCTTCCCTCTCTTCTGCTTCTTTGTCTTAGAACCAGACTTCTAGAACTGGGGTCCAACCTTGTGGAAGTTCAGATGTTGCGGTCTTACACTGCGGTTCCTCCATGTCGAGTGCAGTCTCCAGTGTTTTTGCAAGGCTAGTGTGTGTCTTGGTGTGTGGGAGTGTGTCCACAAGTGTTTGTTCTGATCGCCTTCCAGCACACGGAGGGGTACATGCTCAGCAGGTGTACCCCACCTGCCTCAGGGGCCGCCATGCAGAGAAATACAGCCAGGTTAGGCTTAGGGAGGGACTGTATTTTCTTGGGTGTGTACGTGTGTGTGTGTGTGTGTGGTGCATGTGTTTGTGCTTGTATGTGCGGGTGTGTTTTTGTGCGTGGGTGTGTGTGAGTGTACGTGTGTTTGTGTGTGTGAGTTTGTGCGTGCGTGCGTGCACATTGGGTGTGTTTTGGGTGTTGGTGTGTGTTGGCGCGTGCGTGAGTGTCTGTGTGTGTGCGAGAGTGTCTGTGTGTGTTTATTTGGACAGCAGAGAGGAGGGGGAGGATGCGGTTGGAAGGTCAAGGGAGCAGAGCAGACTCCTGAGTGAGAGGCTACTAGGCTGCAGCTGAAACCAACCAGATTAATAAAACAACACAGAACACAGGAGAGGACTCAAAGGAACCACCCCAGCCCACTCCCCTCACCCCAGCCCTCCCTTGACTCGCCCTTCCCTCCCCACCTCCCTCCATCCCCTCGCTCCTCTTCCCTAATATCAGCAAGAGATGGATCCCCACGAGTCCCAGGGAGGCATGGCTGCTGGCTCTGATTTGGCCAGCGCTCCCTCTCGAGGAACAGCCGCGCTCAGGCGGGACCCTGCAGCTCCCTGGAAGAGGCCCACGAGCCCTCTCTGGTGCCCCGTCTCCCTGGGCTCCTCCGGGGCCCTGGAGGTGTGGAGGTGTGGAGGTCTCGGCTCTCTCCAGCATGCAGATCCACTTGCTCCAGCCTCAGGCTTAACGGCCCTGCGTGCTGCAGCTCCTGGAGCATGTGTGTTCGCTTTTTAGCAGCTTCGTGTTCCCCTGGAGAATCACCTGAGCCGCTGTCTGAACATGCCGTTGTTGGGCCGCTTGTGTTCTTTTGTACAACTAAACATAGGCGCCAGGCACTAGCTAGCTGGGAGTGGAGTTCCTACACCCTTTTTCCTTGTGTTTGGGAGGAGAGGAATCATAGAGTCTCAGTCGAAATGGGGATTTTTTATTTTTTTATTTTTTGGGGGGGGGGGGATTGTATGTGTGTAATCCTATGCTAAATTCTGCATCAGATCTTTTTTGGGGGCTGTGTAAAACCAGTATGTTTTTCTTGTCTTATTTCTTTTTCTTTTCTGCGCGCCTCAAAAGTGATGATAGCGTATGGCTTTTCAGCTATCTCACCCCCAAGGCAAAAATGTACAAGGCTGCTAGGCAGCATTACCTCTTCCTCTCTTACAGACAGCTAACCCCCTCAAAGGATGCTGGAGTCTGGAGAGGGAATGCCTATAAGCAGGAAAAGGGGGGAGGGAGGGGAAGGAGGGAGGGAAAGGGGGAGGGGAAGGCAGGCAGGGGGAGAAGGTTGGAAGGCAGGAAAGGAGGGGAGAGAATGTTCGGGGGTTTGATTCAAAGAAAAAAAAAAAGAGAAAGTCCATTCGGTCCCCCCTGTTCTTTGTAGAACATTTAGCTTTGACCCTCCCTTGCTTTTCTCAACTCCCTCCCACCCCGCCATCACCCCCAACACACACACACACACACGCACACACACGCGCACACACGTGCACAGACTCACACACACAGTCCAACAGATCTGCTGGATATCGTACTAGCCACCGCTTCATATCTCCCACAGTAGATGTGGGTTTTTAATATATATCTTCACTGTATAGAGAGCCCACACTGTCGCAACAGGCAGACAGTGAGGGACGAGAGGGAGAAGAGAGGAGAGAGAAGAGAGAGACAGAGAAAGAAGAGTGAGGGGAGAGAAAGAGGGAGAGAAATAGAAAGAGGTAGAGTCAATGTGAATTGAAGAAAGGGAGGGGGAATGCCTTATAAATTGTGGCATGCTTATGCAGTGAAATGCAGTGAAAAGCAATCATGTCAGATTTGAGAACAATTCTTGTGTGAGAATTTGAATATTTCCTTTGGTTGAAATAGTGAAATAGTGTAGGTAGCTGCAGCCAAAGCCCTGACCAAGACTGGTGCCTGAGCAGAGCAGACTGGAGGCGACCCAGGGTAAGTTGTGGGCTTTTTGTCCGTGCTCTGTGCTGCTGATTACGATGCTGCTGATTGATTGGTTAGCGGCTGTGGATTATCACGGGCCACTCGTCACCAGGTGCCTGATGATGAGAGGAGCGAGCGAGCGAGAGAGAGAGAGAGAGTGAAAGAGAGAGATATTTTGGGAAGGAGGGAGGGCGAGCAGAGAGATGGAGGGAGGGGTGGAAATTAGATGAGCTTGGGCTCCCATCAACAGATCTCACTATTTCTATCTTTCAGATTTATTTCTGTCTACCACGTGTGTGCAGGGGGGGATGTGTGTGTGTGTTTGTCAACGTGTATGTGTCTGTGAATATGTGTTTGTGAATATGTGTTTGTGAATACGTGTATGCATGTTTGTGAACGTGTACTGCATGTGTTTGTTTGTGTGCGTGTCTTTGTGAAGGCGTGTGTTTGTGTGCGTGACTCTGCGAAGGTGTGCATTTGTAAACGTGTGTGTGCATGTGAACGCGTGTTGGTGCATGTGTGTGGTCCCTGGCTCTCTCTGCCGGGTGCCTGCCTGCCTCTCCTTTGCCTGGCTGGCGCGTGCTCACCGGGCTCTGGGGAGGGGGATTGCTGGCCACAGGCCCTTTCTGTGAATATGCAGATGAGGGGCTCGTGTGTGTGGATAGGGGCGGAGGGCAGGGGGAGGGGGTGTTTGTGTGTGTGTCTGCGTGCCACACGCTGTACTGTTTACATGCACTCCATAGGGAGTCGGATCGTCAACAGATTGCCGGTGGTTGATGTGATCGAGCCCCTGTCTTGTTGGGGTGTGGGACCAAACGGAGGGGGAGGGAGGGAGGGAGGGAAGGGTAAAATAGATTTAGAGATACAGTTAAAAAAGAGGGGGGGGGGGGGGTTAGTACTTGTGCTTCAGGGCGTGTTTTCACACCGTTGACAAGGCATGATGATTGCTTCCCACCCACCCACCCCCCCTCCACTGGTCTTTTTCTAGACCATTTGCATGTCAAAGCCATGCAGGCAACTGTGCAGATTAGTATGAGATGACATAATGATGTAATGAATTAAATGCACCCGTTTAAGTGCTGCCCTCTGCTTTGCCACAGGAGGCATGGATAGGGGGATGAGGGAGTCGAGGAGAGGAAGGGAGGATGAGGGAGAGCAGCCCTCTGATTATTTCTATGCAACCTTTGGTCTGGGTCTATTAACTACATTATTTCATGGAGTATGTTTCAATTTACAAGCGACAGTTGGTGTTTGTCAGTTACACAGATTGCAGCTATTTTCTCCTCATCTGCATCACCGTGTACATTTTGCTCTCCTTTTTGGACGCTGTTCGTGTTGTTGACCTGGGCCTGGTCTGAGGACAGCACATTGCCTGCGAATGTGGAAAATGACGCATCACATTTAACAATTTTCTCCGTTTTTATTTATATTTATAAGTCAGCCTTCCATCCCCCCTGATGTTGCAGTTAACCTTCTGTTCAAGGTTAAAATCAAGCAGAACCACCTCAGTCATTGATAAGTCATTGATAATTCACCACAAGCCAGACTCAATGCCAATTGTGCGGTGTGCAAGATCTTGCCTATGTTACTCCTTTAATAATTATATTAGTAATAATAAAATATCGGTAGTCTTGCGTCAGCCATCTTGTGAGCAGGGATGCCTTTGACAAGATGTCTATTTGAAGAGCATCACTAAGACCATCAGAAAGAAATGGAATCCTCTGTAATTCTGCTTGTACAGGATGAGGGGTTATGGGAGCACATAGCGCTGCTTTCTAGTCCTCTCTCCTCCTCTCACTCTCTCCTCTCGCTCCCTCTTTCTAACACCATCCTACTGTCCCGCTCTATTCACACTTCTCATCCCCATTTTTTCCATTTTTTCTTCAGCCTCTCTTCTTTCTAATGAGGTGTTCCTGTTAACTAGCCAGCAGGCTGCTCATTGGCCGTCTGACCCCGGGCCCACAGCAGTGATAAGCTGATGTTCATCAGCTGGTGTGCCTGACCACATCAATGGGGTGTCAAATTCAGTGATGTGTGCGTGTGTATATATGTGAGGATGTGGATGCGTGTGTGAGGAGGTGTGTGTGTGAGAGACAGAGGGAGATGCTAGAGGGTGTCAGGCCGAGGGAGGGATGAGTGTGACGCACTCCTGCTCGTGTCACCCAGAGAGGAGGCCCGTCTCCACGGAGACTCAGCCCCCGTGTCCCACACGCTCTCAGCTTCATAAAGCCAGCGCCTCAGCCCGCGCGTCAATCAATACAATACTCCACACACACACACACACACACCCACACACACACACATACATATATACACGCACACATGCGCACACACACACACACATAGACTGAGACACCTGAAAAACGATTGACCGACTTGACTTACAGCAGACTGTGGCAGGTAGGCAGCTTGTAGAAGGAAAAAGATAAAGGCCCCCAGTCTCTCTCTCTCTCTCTCTCTCTCTCTCTCTCTCTCTCTCTCTCTCTCTCTCTCTCTCTCTCTCTCTCTCTCTCTCTGTCTCTCTCTCTCTCAGCTCTGCTTTATTTACTTTATTCAACACTTCCCCACTGCTGTCTATTGATCACATGACAGTGTAGGTAGTGATCCAGTTGTGCTGGCTCAGGAGATGCCTGCTCTGTATGGTCAGGATCGGGGGCTTCTCAGTCAGGAATACTCGATTGACACCAAAATCAATACCAGAGGAAGACCTCATGATGGCACTTCACTTAAGCTATGGAGATCCTTCCCCAGAAGGATCTCTGTTGCAACTATTTCTCTATTCTGCAATATTTGACATTGATAATGACTCACATTTAACCATACATCATTATTCAAATATGCTATTCATATCGATGATGGACAACCTATTTTCAACTCGACTAGAATGTATACTTCATACAATTGTTGCTTGAAAACAAAGAACAATCATTTTCAAAGATTGTCCATTGTTTTAGTCGGCCCTTCGCGAAACATAAATGTAATGAACAAATACAGGACTGTTGTTGTTGTGTGCGTGTGTGTTTGTGTGTGTGTGTTTGTAGGGAGTCAGCTGGGTGGTGCAAGGGGTAATGAGGATGCACTGTGACAGCTGGCCTAAAGTGTATGGATGTGCTGGGTGAGAGTAATCAACGGGACCATGGGGTGTGAGAGGAGGGTGGGGGAGCGGGGGGAGGGGTGATGTGAGGCTTTATGACTGCAGAGCTCCACCACGCAACCACACACACACACAGGCTTGGACATTAACGTAGACATACACTAACACACACACACACACATGTACACACTTGGACATGAACATGGACACACACACACACACACACACACTTAGAGCCCAGGGAGGGCCGTTGGGATGTCACGCTTCACTTCACCTCTCCAATGCTGCTGAAGCTGTTTGTGGGCTCCACAGCCTCTCTAACGCCCTGGTGTTCCAGAGCCTCTTAGCATTCACTGTCTATTGGTGCTTTCATAAGAATGAGTACAATTAAGATCAAATGACATCTTAACAAAGATCTTTAGCACATCTAAAAATTTATGAATAATGTCACTCATGTTTTGTGATGATACATCGAGTTAAAGCATTTTCCTCATGCAAGCTTGGGTATTCTCTCTTTTTTATTGCAGCCCCTGCAAAAATATTGAGTGTGTGGTGTATTATACAAATGTTTTTCCAATATCTCTGAAGAAAATGAATAATGTGGTATCATTTATTTCTCTTAGTGGTGCTGTGGACCTGGCTTTAATTGCGTTATGGAGACATAAGATTTGCTTTGTTACAGACCACATCTCAATTTCGGTTTGGAGGCCTGTGGCAGCACTGCTTCACAAATAATTAATATAAAGTAGGCCTTATTGGCCAGTGAAATTGAACACACTAATAAATACATAAAGGGAAAATAAATATTGATCGTGCAGTGCAATGACGACAGTATGGCTTTGATTTGATTTCCACAGTTTGCAAGGCAGGGTGTGTGTAATTGTACGAGTGTTTGCCTTTGTGTTTGTGTATTTGTGTGTGTTTAAGGCAGACGACTCTAAGTTGAAGCCTGAGTTTGTTTACCTGTGTGTGTCTGTGTGCGTTTAGGAGCCTTCTCATACATCCCTGTGGAAATGTAACTGCTGTGCATTTGTGTGTGTATGTGTGTGCTTGTGCACGTCTCTGCGTGTGTGTGTGCATGTGTGTGGGGGTTTGTGTGTGTGTGTGTGAGTGTGTGTGTGTAGTAAATGACTGTGTGTGAGAGGTGGTGCAGGATGAACTCCTGGCCCTGTCACTCCACACTGCAGTTTTTCCTGCTCCTCCAGCTTCTCTATTGCCAATAAGGAGGATAGGCAGGAAAGAGGATTATTGGTATTGATCTACCCAGGGGGATCATTAGGCATCACTATCAATCCACAGCTCCTAGCGCACAGCACCGGCCAGCACAGACATTGCCAATTTGTCCCTATTAGAGTCACCTAGTCTGTGGGTGTCTGCTGTGATACAGGCTGGCTGACCAGAGCTCTGCTGGACAGGGTCTAGGCAAGACTGGGGGTGGGCTGGGGCTGGGGCTGGGGCTGGGGCTGGGGCTGGGGCTGGGGCTGGGGCTGGGGCTGGGGCTGGGGCTGGGGCTGAGGCTGAGGCTATGGCTGGGGCTGAGGCTATGGCTGGGGCCGGGACCGAGGGCCTGGGCCGGGGCTTGGGCAGGGGCTGGGGCCGGGGATGGAGCTGGTGTTTGGAATGGGGCTGGAGTTTGAGTGAGACAGAGAGCGATGTACCTCTGAGCCCACCTTTATACCTACAACGCTTCCACTTCCGGTTAGGCTAACATCAACCTGGCACCAACATTCTGGCCTTTTTTTCTGCCTGGTAATTGGAGCTGTAATAGAATACCTCAGCTGGGCTTATCCGGCCCGGCCTGCTTATCTGTGTAAGCTGGCTGTTCTGGGGACTAAAGCCTGTTGATCCCTCCTAGCTGACTGGCACCCTCTCTGCCAGAGCAACGCGGGCCACGAGACAGGAGAGGAGAGGGAGGCGTGAAGCCGGCTGCCAGCGCTCGCTCACATGGGCACTTACCATGTGACGAGAGCAGCCAGGTTGCCACTCAGCCCGGCGATGGTTTGACAGGGTGCCCATGCCATGGTGTTACTGGTATAGATCTAAATGTGGCGCAAAAAGCAAATGTGGACCAAAAAGCTGTTCCTCCGACGCGACGCGGCCGGCTCTCTCCCCCTCCGCACGCTGACAGGAGCGGTGCACCCTGGAGTGGTCCAGTCTTTGCTTAAATTGGTTTTCGATTGTTTTTGCATTTGTCAGATCAGAACAGGAAAAAAAGTGTTCAAAATGTAGTTTTTGGGGGTCTGGATGCCTGTAATATATACGATATTCTTTCACTTCATGCAAACAGACTTCTTTTTGTGTTCTGATGGCCATCCTCTAAAATGCTATTTTGAAATTCAATATTGAAAAATCTATGACAATAGATTCTTTTCTCTGCTTGAAGGCTGCTGACATATCAAGGCTTTCTGTACTTCATCCCTGCTTATTCTCTGTGAAGGGGATTTTGACACCTGGTTTATAATGAAAGTGCTTTAGAATAAAGGAGCGTATGAATAGACAGTGGCTTTGGGCTTGCCAGTGTACCTGTATGAGCTCAGTCCGCCCAAAGCACAGCGCTCAGAGACAGGGATTTGGTGCTTTGAAATTGGAGGGAAGGGAGAGGAGGGACCCCTTGGGATGTGGCAAGTTTCCCCTCACTGGCATGTGTGTGTGTGTGTGTGACAGTGAGTGGGCACTGACCCCCCTCCACACAACCACACACACCATCCACACAGATGACGCTGCTGTAGCAAAGACCCAGCCAGACGGTGGCTGTGCTGGGGCAGCCAGGCGAGGCATCAGCAGGTGCCCTTTTCTCACGACCCTTGACCTCTTGGTCACTGGCTGCAGCCCTGTTTGACCCTAATGAGGCAGCCAGTAAACCCTCTCACTCTGGCCTCCTCTGCCACTCTGTGCTTGTGCACGCACACACCCCCACACACACACACCCCCACACACACATCCACACACACAAACTGGGTTCTAGCCGTGCGGCACCGTCAACAGAAGTGTGGTTGACCCTGAGTGGGTGACATGTGACACAGAGGTCCATTCCAGGCGGGGGCGAGGCGTTTTCCACCTGGACCTTTCAGGTCCTCTGACAAATCACCCTAAACACATCCCCAATCCATGGGAGCCAGCTCTCCCAGCCTCATTCACTCATTCAGGAGTGCCCATGAGTGGGGCAGAGGGGATGGCTATGGTCCTGGCTCCTGGCCGAGCCACAGCAGCAGCAGACCCACGGTACAGTACAGACATCCTGGAGCACCACATCAGTCTCCAGGCAGCCAGTTCTCTTGCTAGGAATCAAAGGCAGTGTGGTAATGAATCCAGCCTGGGCAGCGTGTTGGGGTCCCTTTGAGGAGCCACCCCCAACCCACCCCACGGTCTACTTTCACACATCCTCACTCACAGAGCCTCAGAAGGGAGCCCCCTGCCCCCCCGCCCCCCCCCCCCCCACCACCACCACACTAGCCCACAGACCACACTTATAGGCTCTGGTCCATATCAACCCTCCCAGGGGGAAAAAGCTGTCAGTTGGATCTCACTTCATCAAATGCAAAACCAAGGAAAATCCATTCATCAGAGAGTACCCTAAATGATCCTCTAGATGTGTATGCATGCATCTGCTATTTCTTTACAAAGATTGTGACAGGGAAGGCTGTAAGTATGTGTGAAGCCAGTATGCGGCAGAACGCATAAGAAGCCCGTCTTAAAGAAGCATTGATAACGCCGTCAGTAGAAAGGGTGAGTCTGTGATGTTTATTTCAGTGCTGTTCTTAAACCTTGTCACCAGTAGAGGGCGCTATGGTCTGCCTGGGAGCATGGCCAGAGGCTGCTGTTCATGGCTGTAGCATTGTTGTAATGCAAGCATGTACACACACACACGCATGCACACACACACACACCCCCACACAGGCACCGAGCGCTTCTTTGTCAGTACACACATCCTGATAATACACCATTACTGCTGTCCTTTTTATGTTGAGACGTTTCTCTACAACAGTGGTTCAGAACGGCTCGAATCCTGTATGAGACATACACACAAGCCCTCCACACACACCACCACATCCACTCCCAATTCATTTCAGATTGTTACCTTTCCCAGCTTCACGAAACCACTGTCTAGTGCGGAAGCTGCCGCCAAACGACATGCTCCAGGTAGATATCACTACAAAATCCTCAGCTCAGACGAAGTCACAGCACTCTCTGTCCAGAAAAACCCTCACCACTGTCTGTCTGAATGAATTTATATTCATGGCAACCCTGCAGTCGCATGGCTTTTTGAACCACTAGTAATGCAGGAATGAATATAAAACGTAAGCTGAAGGACATCTGTTAAATTAAAAGGATTCGGTAGATGTGTGTCATACATTCTGCTCCTGTTCTTTGTGTTTTTACGAGGCAGTGGAGGCAGACAGTCTAGGAGTAATCAGATCAAAACAGGGATCATTCATGATCCTTAAAAACACACAAATGAAAAATAAACGGATCGCTCAAAGCCAGTGGGAGCTCTGTGTGCTTCCTCCTCTGTGGTTTTACCCAGAGGACCGCTGGGCTGGGGACCCCACTGTCAGATTTTCAACAACATCATCTTCATATGTGTGTGTTGTCTGCGTTTCGTCATCTGAGAATTTAAGCCTGTGTCTGTATTTGTGCATGTGTGTGTGCGTGTGTGTTTTCTGCGGAGAAGTAAAGGGACAGAGGGAAGGAGAGAGAAAGAAGGGAGGGAGATGGATGAGGGCCGTTGTGGGGCTCTGGGTGTTTTAATTATCCGTTGCTGTGTCGTTGGGGTCGGAGCTCGCTATCTTTCTCCGGCTTTATCCCCGTCTCATGATTTGAGCGGTAACTTTATCCCTAAGCCTTCAGCTCCTCTGGCCAAACAAAGAAAAAAGGGAGGGCAAAAAAGGGGTTTTACAACAGTAACTATGCCGCGCTTACCATTAATATCCCTCAATCTCCTCTCTCTTTCTGTTGGGAAGAGCAGAGTAACCCCTGTACAGTGACCCTGTGAATATGGTTATTACAGTGTGGGGTGATGGAGGCTCCTTCAGGACTAGGGAAGACATGCCCTTCTGAATTACTGCTCAAAGGGAAGAGACAAGCACTGGCAGACGGCTAAACGAGAAAGGGTGAAGGAGCACAAGTTTCTTTTCTTTTCTTTCTTTCTTTGCCTTTTCTTGTCGTGTTTTTTTTTGTTTGTTTGTTTTTTTTGAGGAGGAGGAGATCTTGGAAATGCCAAGCGTTCCGGCAACATAGCATCTCTGACAACACTATTGGCTGAGGAATGGCTTCCGTGCATGGGCACACTAGTCACATGACCTCTCTGTTGAAACTCATACTGTACACACATTCCTTTAAGACATCTGAGAGAATTTCACTTTTTTGTATTTTTATTTTTTCACAGAACACTCATACAGGACTAACATCAGTTTGTTGATTTTTATAGAATGGAAAATGTGTAAAAATATGAAATAAGACTGTTACAATAAAATAAAATAAAAATCTTAGGCTTTTATCTTTCAAGAAATAGATTAGAATTATGTTTGAAATGATAATTTATCATTTAAAACACGTATATTTGCTGAATTTGGTGTCGTTTAAATCATAATATTTTGCAACATTTATGGAGTATTTACCAATCCGTCTAAGCTAATATTATCTATCTAAATGTAAGCAACTGAAGAATAAATATCAGGTAAAGGAAATGTGTGTATTAGCAAATGTTTCTTTAATAAAAGCCAGAGAGAGAGAGAGAGAGAGAGAGCAAGAGAGAGAGAGAGAGAGAGAGAGAGAGTGTTTGTGTGTCTGTGTGTCTATGTGTGTGTGTCTCTGTATATTTGTGTAAGCGCTGAGGTGTATGTACAGGCCAGTGCATGTGCGTGTGTGTGTGTTTGTATGTCATTTCTGGCCCGTACCGTATCACCATGACAACATGGTTTTGATGTTGGTTCCCTTCCTGACATTTCCCCATTTGGGGAGGATTGTGAATTGGCTTGCCTCTCCTTCAGCCGGCGTGTCATGTAAAAAAAAAGGTGTTTGGGGGGTAGGGAGAAGAGGGGGAGGGAGGCGGGTGTATAGTGGGGTAAGGAGGAAGGGGTTTATAGTGGGGTAAGGAGGAGGGGGGTATAGTGGGGTAAGGAGGAGGGGTGATATGAGGAATCTAATGGGCGTCGGGTCTGATTGTCCTCAGCCATGGCAGTAGAGACAAAGCAGATGAATTGTGAAATGTATTCGAAGAGATTGGAGACAAGTGCATGTCAGCAGCCCCTCCATGTCTCCTCCCCCCTTTCTTCAAGATCCCTCCCTCTCCATCTCTCCTTTCTTTTTGTCTGACACCCTGAAAAAAGCAAGCATGACAGCAGTGCTCTGTTTGAGCAAAACATTAAAAAAGAAAACGCAATTTTCACCCGTTTTTCTTTTATATTAGCTACTCAGGCAGACGTTCGACACATTGCATCCATATTAATTGTGAAATACTGCATGACAAATCCAGACACTGTTTACCACTAAATGTACATCAAGGAGATTTAGATTCATGCATTTTGAATTTCTGGGAATAAATAGCACATATAAAAACAATATTTATAAATTGAGTTAAAAAATCCACATCAATGAAGAAAAAGGCATCAAGTAAAAATGTGTATGACACAAACGTCATTTTCCAAAGGCATTGTCGTTGACTCTTCATATCTAAGAGCTGTTCCAGGTGACTCCTAGTATATTTAAAAATGATTTCCCCACCCCTCTGTGTTGGAGAGTTACTGGCCACTGTCTGGCTTGTGTCTGGTCTGTGTCTGGCCTCTGCCCCCGTGGCTGACCCCTAGGAGAGCAGGGAAGCAGTCAAGCAGGCAGAGGGTCAGAAACCTCCTCCCCCCACCACCCCCTCCCTCTCATCCCGTTCCTCCCTCTCTGTTGGTCGAGCTCCTCTATGACCCACACACTCAACCCTGCTGCACCCTTCTTGTGACTCCACAGAGAGGCGGTGGATCAACAGACAGTGGCTGGCAGGCTTGCAGCACACAGAATCCCAGTCTGGCTCTGGGCTGAGTTGCCAATTGCCATGTAACACTGGACTACTGGCTTGCTGCATGTACGTAATTGTGGCCGGTTCCATGTCTTGTATGAGTGATTCAGTGGAATATGGGGAGGTAATGCATCCCAGGGCTGTGAGTGTGAGGTATAAGCATCTGTGGTGGTGTATTTTAGACAGGCTCTCTGCCTTTGAAATTGTGAAGAGGAAACACTCAGGGCTCTTAAAGGCATCACATTTCCTCCACAGAACACGGTAATTCACTCACTATGTTCAGCTGGTTTTTAGATTAGAACATATAGCATCAGAAAATATGTGTTTTCTTAAACATGTTTTAATGATATCGATTGGCATTTGCTTAATATTTAAATATACATGTATTAGTAATATTTATTCCTGAATTTTCAATTAATTCCAATCCAATATAAAAAGATAAATTGAGGACATACTGCATTTTTGCATTCTGATCAGGTGGCCATCATGACAATAGTGAGCTGTCAGGTTTTGTTTTCTGTTGACTGTATTTATTATTCATTCTTACATCACGATATATTTTAATATGAATAATGGAGGAGGTGTCAGTGGAGGGAGGAGAGAGGGATGTGAGAGAGGAATGACACAGTGTGGGTCCTGGCTGTTCCTCCTCTGTCTGGAGCAAGTTAGGGGCCAGTAGGGGATCTGAGTCTGGGTGTGCTAGTTGTTGCTAGTTGGCTGGGTCCTGATCTAGATTTCTGCTTGCCTAGCTGGCTAGCTAGCTGGCTACCAAGCTTGTTACCTAGCTGGCTGCCTACCTAGCTACCTAGCTGGCTACCTAGCTGGCTACCTAGCTGGCTGCCTAGATGGCTGCCTAGCCAGCTGACTCTCTCATCTGGTTTAATAACAGTGTATAAATCAAAAGCTTCCTGTCAGCCACGCAGCCTTCATTAAATTCAAATGGGAAACTGGCCTCTTCGGATCCAATTTTAATAAAACCAGGTAATCAAATATGGTTTAAAAAAAAAAGAGGTCATCATTTCACAGCCCCTGAGATGTCCGCTGGCCGCGGCTGTTGTGGTGCACATCATGCTTTAACACGGTCCAAGACTCCTCTCATGCACACACACTGCATATACATACACAGCATGCACACACCCAGACAGTACAAGCCAACACTTTGTGTCCTGTGTGCATTGTCCTCTAAACACAGTCTATCCAAATACAACGCATTTGACAGTTGTGCTAACCTTGGTAAGATTTTTGATTTATTGAGATATATGTTCAAAATTTATAATGAACACTGTTTCCTAATTGATATGATAAAACAATTAATACCATGAATAGAAGCAATCAATAATAAAAAATTTTAGCTTCGATTTTGATTTCAACTAAATGTATGATTTCAACTGGAAATGTAAGGTAATAATGATCAATATTTGGTGTAATTTACTATCCATTGATAATATTTATAATCATTCATTTGTATGCATTATCTTTCCTTCACCAAAATATGTTTAGAACACTTTGATTATTTATTCATATTTGTAAAATAATACTTTATTTTTGAAAATGTGTTATCACCTTTCATTTTAGGCAAGTGAGGTTTGGTGACGCTGTAAATGTCATGAGTGTTAGGAGAGCCAAATGGAGAACCCAGCAATAGGTTGTGTGTTATGGCAATGTGCTCGCAAACATCGGCTCAGAGCACATATCTGTGATTAAAGACAGATTTGGTTTGCTGTGGAGCTGTGGTGAGTGCTGTGGGAGGGCCTGGCATTGCTCCTACGCCATCCCGCAAATGTAAAGCTGCCGTTTTCTTATTTTTGGGTTGTTGATTGGGGGGGTGGGGGTGGGGGGGGGGGGCGGCAGGCCCTGGACCTTCTGAGTGTGACATCTTCCGGTGGCTGTCTGTACAGAGGACTGGCTGCATCCCTGTCAGTCGTATATCAGCCTTATGCAGGTAGTAGGCTTAATATGTCACCGTTGTTGACCTATCAGTCCCTTCTCACAGCCGTGACCTTTATTATAGCGGCCTGCCCCATGGAAACTCAGCCTGCCTCACAGACAGGTAGCATATCTGCTTACGGGAACACAGTCCGCACTGGCACATACTTTACATCACTGCTGTGTTTTCTTTTGCTAAACACTTTGGGAAACCTCATGCTGCAGGCCTATGCAAATGCTCCCCAAAAAATCAGAAATTCTGAAATCGGAAAAATATTCATACACGAATTAAGGTATTTTTAATTTGGGATTACTCATCTAATAGAGTTCCACTATGAATGCCAGGCTCCAGTATGTGTTTATTAGTATATAGGCTTATCTGTTTGGCAGCAATGACAAGATGGAGTAGAAACATCCTCATCATACAGACTACGAGCAGAAGAGGGCACTCTTAGTCGCTGATGTTTTCTCTGTCTCTCTCTGTCTCTCTCTGTCTCTCTCTGTCTCTCTCTCTCTCTCTCTCTCTCTCTCTCTCTCTCTCTCTCTCTCTCTCTCTCTCTCTGTGTCTCTCTCTCTCTCTCTCTCTCTCTCTCTCTCTCTCTCTCTCTCTCTCTCTCTATCTCTGTCTCTCTGCCTCTCTGTCTCTATCTCGTCCCCCTTCTCTCACTCTCATTCTGCTGTTACCTCTCATTTATGTGCCAATTTGCATTACAGCAATTTGTAAAAAAAAAATACAGCGTTATAATTATTGGTTCAAAATATAAATGTAATCTCAAATAATGAGCGTGAAAATGTATAGTGCAAGTACAAAACAGATCACAGATACTGATAAATGTTTATGCAAAGCAATGATCTAAACATCACATACATACAGGAGATGTATTGTATCTTGACACATTGTTTCTTATAACAGTTATACTTTAACAAAACATGACAAAGTCATGTTTTTATGTTTTATACTATCCCCATTTAAGTTTATTGTAAGTGATTCATTTTTGGTTCAGAATGTTATATGCCGGTAGACTCAATCAAGAGAATGTCATTGTGGGCATAGAGCTAGAATGGATAGATTTTCAAACCATTAGCAAACAAACACTCCATCCACATTGGTCCACTCAATCCTGTTCTGTTGACTTGAATGTCCGTTGTAAAATTTTCTTTCTAAACCTGTGCTGGTGTGGTGACTGTGTGTGTGTGTGTGTGTGTGTATGGGGGGGGGGGGGGGGGGTCAGGCCTGCAGGCTTTCGATGTGTCACATCACCCAGGACATGTCACTGTCTGTCAGGCCCTGGCCAACCTTTCACATTCCAAATGTTACATTCTCCAGCTCACATGATGCGTGTGATTTCGTTTTTGTCTGATTATCAGTTCACATTTGGTAGAACGGAGAGGGCCTTTAGGTATGCACATAGGATGATGAACTGGCCATGGCCATGACTGAATAGGATAAAATGCATACAGGATGAAGACAAATGTTTTCGAGACTGTTCATACTGTTCTTCAGAATATGTGAATGCAATGGTTTTTTTTTTAAGCCTTGCTCCCCCCCCCCCCCCCCTGTATTCTTCTCCCCAAGTTTATCTTTCTTTGTTGGATTGAAAAGAGATGGACAGGGAGTAGTGGAACAGTGATTGTTGCCCTCCTTCCTTTGCACTGTAATCACAGCTAGATATACTGGAGCACTGCCTGCGTGCATGTGGCCCCCAGTTCCCCCATGCCTCCCAGCCTTCCAGCCTCCCCTCCCCAGGCAGGGTCAGCCCAGCTCCTGCAGCCCCCTGGTGTGTCTCCCTCCTTCCCTCCTGCTCTCCTCCTGTAGGCAGGCAGGGCTGCCATGTTAGCCCAGGATCCTGCTGCTCAGCCCCGCTCCTCCCATAAATCTTCATGTGTGCAGGGAGGAAGGTGTAGGGTACAGACAACAATAACCAGCGCTTCTCTCCATCAAAGGGTTATCAGGCTCCCACAGGCCCGCTGACAGGCTGCTCTCCGACAGGGGGCAGGGAGGCAGGCTTCGTCTCTGACTGACGAGGGGTGCCGTTTTGGAGATGGAAGTCGGGGTACAGGTTGTGGAGAGAGACACAGTTTGGAGGTGGAAGTGGAGTGCATTGTGGGAAACAGGAAAGGTGTTTGAGATTGAAGGCACCCGTTAAAAATGTTACAAGATGAAATTGTGTGAGAAATGTCACAAATCATTGAAGAACATAAAAAGCATTCTGTACTGTATGTACACTGCATTGTCCGAAGAGTTGTGTAAGTACAGTTCATTTTAACTACAGTGTTTCTACAGATTGGTTGCACTGCAATTCATCGACACCTTTGGTCATGCAAATGATCGTTTGTAAAAAAACGATGCAATTGTGTGTTGTAAGTGCTTTATAGTCAACAAGCAACCTTATACTCTATCTGGCAAGAATGCAGCATTTGTCAGGACAGACGTGCTGTACGTAGATGCAGATAGCCTATTTTATGGGAGACTGAGAGGCAGGTCCCAATTCTTCAGGGCTGTATTAGTGTGTCAGGGAAGACTGCTATAATGAATTGCCAGCCCCAAATTTTGCAAGTTAAAAAGTGGGAATGAGAGTAAACCTTTTGTTTATGTCACCTATCATCTTGAAATATTTACTATTCTGCGCCTCTCAGCTCCCCGTCTCCCTCCAGCGTGATAAAAGGTTGCAGGCTCCTTGTCTTAACCCCTTCCTGCTTTGCCCCATCTCCTGCTCGTCTCTCTGCCAGGAAGGAACAGACATCATAAAACCTCCTCTCTCACACTGCTCAAACCTGCCGTCTACGCTCCTTCCCCCCCTCTAGGAAGTGTTTGAGTTGTGAGGGTTCCTGCGGGAATGATGTGAGCATTTGACCAGGTGTTTGCGACACTTTCAATATATTATTGCCATGTGTATGTGTGTGCATGTCTGTTCGACTCACGGATAGGAATGGGAAAACAATACATACCGTATTTGTTATTTGTGCTTCTGTGTTTGTATGTGGAAGACAAGGGGTAAGAGAAAGAGAGAGATTGAGAGAGAGAGAGAGAGAGAGGGGGGGGGTGTACATAGGTTGTATTGCCAATATGAGGAAATAAAATGTATTGCCGAAGGAAGTATAAGGTACATATGGGTGCCTTTGCTTAGTTTTCTGACTCCGCGACTGAATGAAATTTGTGTGCAAAGGTGCGGGAATAGAATACAAAAGCTGTGTTGTGTTTTTAGGATAGTGCTGGGTATAAATTGCCTGCGGTTGCCTTGCAGGACTGATGCTTCTGAAATCCACTATCTCTCTCCATTCCCTTTCAACAAAAACATGTCCCCCAGCTAAGGTGCTCCTACACTGTTTTTACCATCACTATTTCAAGAGAAAACAAAACTGTGAGGAGTAGCAACCAGATACACGGTTTTGTAAAGGTGTGCTGTGTGCTTTCTGAGGCAGTCTGGCTTCATGCTAGTGTCCTACAGTATAGCAATTCACTCACACAAGGTTGAACTTCCATTTACCAAGCTGTGTTTTGTAATGACAGGTAGAAACTAAATAAACAATAAACTTTTGACATTGTTTACAGTCAATTTAATACAGGTTGAAACAGAATAGTTTGCTGCTGCTGATTCTATGGTGGGCACTGTACATGATTTTCCGTCTATGAAGTGAATGGATATTTATTTTCAGTTGTCTATTTGACAAGACTTTCTTTTTTATTTCTCTTTTCTTTTTTTTTTTACTTAAAAATGTGCATTCTAATAGGATAGTCTACTTCTCTCACTCCAGGGAAAGTTGATTATTTCAAATATTTTGACTTTTAAAATCCTCTCCTGCAACCCATGTTGTCCCTAATTAGATGCATACAAAAACAGTGCTTGCATGAGGCCTTGTGAAGTGGAAATAACAACATAAATATCTAAATGTTGCACAAGGGATGGAAAGCTATCTCTACGTAGGTATACAGTAGGAGATTAGGGGTCATTTAATTGGCAGTTGAGTATGTAACTGGTGATGTAGCCTTCTCACATATTTATGTGCATATTTATTTTTTAATGTTTCTTTTATTCTAGATTTGCTTCACTAATAATTCATATGTTTCTGCTTTCACATGTTTTTTTTCTCTCCTTCAATCCCCCCCCTCACACGCACACTCTCCCCAAGTGTGGGCCTGTTTCTCAGAGATTCTGTATGTTGTTGAATGTAGTTGAGGGGGGAAACCTCAGGGTCCATCTCTGGCTTTCCCGTCATCCACGGCTGTTTTAAAGTCCTGTCAGGGTTTTTTTTCATCTGGAGGGGGGCCGTGGGGGTGGGGACGTTGGGGGGTTGGTGAGGGGGGGGTTATGTCAGGAGGGGCGATCATAAATATTAGGAGCTGCAGGGAGACAAAGGGGCTAAAATGGAAAGGCTTGGCTGGACGAGGGGACCTGGCCATGTCATGTACCTCACTCATTTTTCTTGTGCGCTTAGAACTCAGTCAGGGGTTTAATTGGAATCCAGACTTCAAAGATTCCCTCGCCCCGTCCAGCAACCCACCTCAACCCCCCCACCCCCTTTTCCGTACCCCACCCTTTCTACCCTTTCTACCTCTGCTGGCTGACACACACACACACACACACACACACACAGACCATGACCATTACAATATCTCACATTGCGTCACCATGCGTGGAGATGGCTGAAATGGACTTCTCTGGTGTTTACTCTTGATACTTTAGGTGTGATGAGTGTACCTTTTGTGTGCTCAAGTAAACAGTATGTAGATAATAATGTTTTTCACAAATACATGCTTTATTATGAGTGTCAGTGCGAGTTGTTCTCCTCAACTTGTCTTTTGCCAATATTACCCTGAAAACTGATCTGACCCAGAGCAGAGGAAGGCAGGTAAAGCTATACACACATACAAGACACTAGTAGTGTCACTGCACAGAGTTATTAAAGTAAGTCCAATGTTTTGACTGCATGCCAGCTACTTTGGTAAGGGATTGGTCATGGTTGTTAACTTGTCTATCAGCACTAGCACTGAGTAAGTGCTAGTGAGAGAGTGAGAGAGAGAGAGAGAGAGAGAGAGAGAGAGAGAGAGAGAGAGAGAGAGAGAGAGAGAGAGAGAGAGACAGAGACAGAGAGAGAAATAGAGAGAGAGAGAGAGAGAGAGAGAGACAGAGACAGAGAGAGAAATAGAGAAAGAGAGAGAGAGAGAGAGAGAGAGATCCTCCTGGCTTTACCTCAGTCAGTTTAGAAAGCTATTCTGCAGGTCAGTGAGAGTAGCCCCTCCACTGGGCTTGCAAGATGGAAATGAGGAAGGTTATTTGCCCAGGAGTCAAAAAACACATTCATATGTCACCAGTCTCACCATGGTACCCCTCTAATTTTTACATGGTGTCATTTTCCACTGCTCTATTTTAATGGCAATTATCAGGCAAACACAGTACAGCTCATTATTAGACCTTCCATATAGCATATAGGCACCATTCGGTATGTTATTGGAAATATTCACATGTATTACAATATGATGGATAATTGTAGCAGTCTGCTATTTTTTGCCTAATTGGAGGCGTTATGAATATGCAACACATACCTCAGAAAATGTAGCATGAGAAAGTTAAGTCAAGTAATAAGTCTGAAGAAAATTGAGTAAAAAATATCCTATAATTAATATTGGAACATGGGAATGGTTGATATGTAGTAATATATGCACCCGTAATTAAGCCTTCTGCCTGCTTCCTTTGAGTTCCACCAAGTCTTGTTAGCACTGTGGAGGAGACATTTTCTAAACCATACCTGGAAGTTAATATGTTTCAAAGATATAATTATAGGTAGGAAAAAGGAGACCTATTTTCAGACCTCTAACAAATCACTTTTTTCCATTATACATGGTAAAGGTGCGCCTTGTCTTTTTGATTTTGCCATATGAATTATGAAACACCTGTATCATTTGAAGTACAGTTAATAGGTGAATTTCAAATAACCAATCTGTAGAAGGAAAAAAAAACTATGGATACCCAATTTAAATAGTCTCACTGAGACCGACTTCCTTTGCTATAATCAACAGAGGTGTGTGTGCACTTATTGAAACCTGCAATTGCGGAGGTGACAGTGAACTGAGCCTGGGTCCAGCAGCGTAAGACGTGAGAGGAGGTGAGACTTGGACACTCTGCGAGGCTCGGCAAGCCGTTACTAGACCTAATACTTACGCAATCACTTCAGACAGGATGTAGGGGTTTGATTTCTTTACTTTGGCTTGGCTGCTTGAGATATGGAGATCAAAAAGGTTGTCAAAAATAAGACGTTGTCATGAGTATGAATCTGTTTGTGTCAGGTGCCCTGTGTGGTGTTAGACAGTCTCCTTAGTTAGCAGACAGTGATCTAGTTCAGAAAGGAGGACAGCTGCCATTTTGCTGAGGGAGCACAGGGCTACAACCAAACAAGTTGGTTTTCATTAAAGCAGAGGTCATATTCTTGGCCATTTATAATCCATTAGATACTCTGTAATGTCGGTTATTGTTTTGGCTGTACGAATGTATCCTCCTCTGTGAGGCTCCCTGCAATTATGAGCTGACACATCGTAACAGGCCTCAGTCAGTGTGACTGTGGATCGCTGGGATGTGGGAGCCATGCTAACGGCTGCTGCTGCTGATGATTATGACTGATTGCTGTTTGAAAGAAAACAAAAAGATCTTCCAACACCCCGCTGTCTGGTGGAAAACAGGCAGTCTGGGAGGCGGCCCGGGGTTCTGAATGACTAATAGAGCTGCATACACAGAATGGCTTCTAATGGAGGTGTTAATGACCATGTTGCTTAAATGTTACTTCAGAGTGGTGTTTTCACTCACCCCCTCGTCACCACCCCTTCGCACCCACTCTGGCAGTCCTTGTTTTGTTTTCTTATTATTCTCTCTCTCTCCCAGTGCAACTGCAGAGTCCGGCAGATCAAGGGATGACAGAATGAGAGGAGAAGGAAAAAGATTGCCAGAAAAAAAAAAAAAGTGAGTGTGTGAGAAGGAGAGAGAGAGAGAGAGAGAGAGAGAGAGAGAGAGAGAGAGAGAGAGAGAGAGAGAGAGAGAGAGAGAGAGAGAGAGAGAGAGAGAGAGAGAGAAGAGAGAGAGAGACAAAGGAAAAAGAGTTCCTAAATCTGAGAGGTCTCCCCAGAGCAGCCCAGCAGGACGTTCACTTAAAGGGACGGGAGCGTCGAGCCCCTCTCATGTTGGCCTCTCTCTCAGGGAGCAGGGCGGAGGTGGGGGGGCACACCAAACACACGCTGTTCATCGCACACACGTTCTCGCACACACACACACTCCCATATACATGCCTCAGCCTCATCTCCATTCTCTTTTATAAAATATGAAAATGCAGGCACCCCTGCTCCTTACAGTGCACCAGAAACACAGTGCACAATAGGGAGGGAGAAGGGTAGTATAAAAAAAAAAAAAAAAAAAAGAGGTGAGGATTTTTTCGGGGGGCTGTTAGCTTTCATGATAATTACGTCTGAGTGTCCCGTTGTCAGGGGGCTCAGTGGTGGGTCTAATTTGGGAGGTTGCACATTACGTTTTGCACCCTGCCAGAACAGACGGCACCATTGTCATCTCCACCGGAGATGGGGGGCTCTCGCCGACGTTTCCATCGGCAGCCTGTCGTCGACGTCGAGGAGACAAACGAGTGTCCTTCGCGCGTACGTCCTCCCGTCCCCTGGCCTCGGAGGGTCGAGCCTTCCAGGGCGGCCCCTCAGAACGGGATGAAATATTCAGAAAAGAGGGGAAACGTTAAGAGTTTGAATTCAGCCGGAATGGAGGCCGCCCCCGTGCAGTGGGCACCTGGGATGAAGATTAGAGGGAGAGGGCTGGAACGTGTCATCCGTCTTGATGACTGTTGATGAGCGCTGTCCATCCCTTCTCCGTTGGAATTAATTACGTGTGAGCAGAGGGCATTTGTTAAAATCCCACTTATTTCACTATTCCTTTATCCCTCATTTTATACCAGGACTATTCCTTGCAAGCTATTAAAAGGTATTAGAAAGACGATCGGCCCTTTTATACACACTCAGCATCCTCAGGATGGTCTTTTTACATCCATGAACCACCACTGAGACAATGCACTGCAGAATTAAGTGTTCAGTCTCAAACGAATTTGACCACGAGTCTTAGCCGTGTCGAGGTCTTTTCAATCGTTAACCGATGATGTCTTCCACTGGATGATGTGGATTGCAGCCATATCAGATCTTGATCTTGTCTTTGAAGTGTGTGGAGATATTTATATGTGCATTGTTTTGGACGGTTGGCTTCTGACTGCGGAGGTCTGGCAGGTCATAGAGAGAGACAGAGAGAGGGAGGAAGGGAGGGAGGGAGGGAGAGATGGAGGGAAAGAGAGAGAATGAGAGAGAAAGGAAAACAACAGTGTTGGGGCACTATGATCTGTTTCAGAAATGCCTCGGGTGTGCTGGAAACACAGATCCAGACTGCAGTTAAACACAAAACAACATATACACACATATACTCGTGCACACACACACACTCACACACACATACACAGCACAGTATATATCCCCATCATCAAGGCTGATAACCAACCACAGAGCAGTGCAGAGGAGCGGAGAGGGGAGATGGGACCAACCTTGCCTCCTGCCTTACAAGCCCAGACACAGAGGCAGAGACCACCTCAGCCAAACAACACAGTCTGCCTCCACCTGCCTCCTGCCCCCAGTGCTAACACCATGCCCCCACTTCATCACTGTGGACGGCAGAAAAAACTAGAAAAACAAGCCCTCTAAGCTCCGACTTGGGCTCTGCTCATATAAATGCTGTCGTTTATAAATGTCAGGAGGAATATTCCATAGCAGTGAAACTCCAAACCATAAATCTCTCCTGATCTGATCACACCTATGGTGGTATTTAAATAAAAATGACTTGCCTTGCAGCATTGAGGTGAAATTATATTTGTTTGGTCTTTTTGTAAAAAAGAAAGAAAAAAATTGTTCTCACTTCACAGTGTAGGATATTTGTAGAATTGATGGAACGAAGGCCTACCTCAAACTAGAATATGATCTTGGAAAATTATTTAGCATAAATACAGTATATTATTACATAATAAAAGTGAAGCATATACTGTACATTATACATAACATATTCTTGTAATTTATTTCCTGATTACAACAGTCTGATAAGTCTCATAGCATTCAAAACCCTTACAGACTCAGTAATAAAAGAATATAGTGGATTCCTCCCTTCAGCCCCAGACATACGAACCCTGCCTCTCTGCTTCATCCCTGGTTAGAGGAACCTTAACTCCCTGCCTCCCTGCCTCCCTCGCTCAGCCCCAGCCCCAGGAACCCTGCCTCGGTGACTTAGCCCCAGACAGGGGTACCCTGCTTGTCTCCTCAGCCCCAGACAGAGACAGCCTGCTGGGTGTGGCTGTGACAGAGGGGGCTTCCCCAGTGCTGCTGTGAAGCTGTGTGGTAATGGCCTGTGTGTGCCAGGCCTTGGAGGAGGGGATTACGCCCACCGCTGGAGAGCAGCGCTGCAGAGATGCTGCCTGAAGGCCTTTGGTCTCAGGAGCGCCGTGTTCAGCTGAAGTCGCACGCTCCCCTGGAGTCCTGACATACCTGCAGTCCAACCCCAGCTGGCTGCCTGTGTTCATCCCACTGGCAACCTCTCATCTACCACTGCTCTTTACATACCAGCGACGCACTCCAAACCTCCCACCTACTGTGTCACGTGAGCCGTGCTGTCCCTAGGTGTTTAAGAGTCACACTGTGGAAGTACAGGGTACGTAGCCCTGCAGTAGGTGTGTGGTCATGGTTCCACAATAGAAACGGTTCCAAACCCACAGACGCTCCTTGGAAAGGAAAACTGGTCTCCCTGTTCTCCACGGCTACACAGGGCTGTGTTAAACACCAGGCTGTAATCATACGACGTGGCCCTGCAGAGCTGTAAACACCCTGTATGCGCTGCTTCTCTCTTTCATTTCTCCATCATCCCTCCATTCCTGCCTCTCCTGGCTCCGTTTAGGGCATACACTGAAATAGAACCACGTGTTGAGCCAAAGACTGGAATGTGGATTGGGTCTGGAATGAGGGATTTCAGAATACATAAATCATTATATTTTTAAGGGAAAAAAAGAGGAGAACAGATGGAGATTGTTCCGCATTATATGTTATGAAACAGTGTCATGTTGCAGCCTTAGAGATACAGTATAGGAGGTTGTTTAGGACCTTAAGTGGATGAAACACAAAACATATACACATATGGCAGCAGCTGGTCTTTTTTCTAATCAATTTGAAACACACATTCAGGTGCTTGAGTTGTCATGGTCTCCTTGCTGACAGCCAATCCACACGGTATTGTTGTGAAAATGGAAAGTTAATTTTAGTGTGCCCCAGTGTGAGGGACAAGGTCATTTGGAGGGCTCCGTAAAAGAGGCAAGACCGAAAGCTTCCCAGATATAAGGCAGGTCATTGGTTATCAGGCTGGGGCTGAGGCTGAGGCTGAGGCTGGGGCTGGGGCTGGGGCTGGGGCTGGGGCTAGACTGGATACTGATCATTTCAGAGAATATGTTGCTTTTGTAGGTTTTTTGTATTGGCCAAACAACCAGAACTATGCCCCTAGTACTAATAGAAGAAATCTCTGCCAAAACATCCCTAGACATTTTTATGCACACGACGCAAAAACACTCCTCAGATGACAGATTTCCAATCATACACCGCTCTGTGAGGCTTTTGTGTTGCAGCGGGTGAGAGGGTATCCCAATCTGCTATTACCATAGGCTGCTGATGGCCAACACAGATCCTCAGTGATAGTAGATGTTTATCTCGGCAGATGCAGTGATGACGCAGTTCAGCCTCTCTCTCCCACAAGGCAGAGGTGCTTGGAATGCTGCCCCTATGAAGGTAGACTGTTTTGCCGAAAAGGGCCGGATCTGGATAACGATGATTGAACAGTCTCATCTGATCAAGACTTATGGCGAGAAGTTTGCCTTCTGACTTCATTTCCTCTCAGCATCGTCATGTCGCAGCGCTTTCCTTTTTTTGCCGTGATGGAGTGTTCCGAAACTGTGGATGAAGTAGTCGAGGTACATTTGTTCAATGAGGCGTCAAGAGTCCAGCTTTTCCAGGAGACGGAATGAATTGTTTTAAATAAGCTGTTGAGTGCAGTGGAAAGCCGCCCGTGTCATTTCCCCTTCCACCCATCTCTCCCTCTTTCTCTCCCTTTCTTTCTCACTCCTCTCTCTCTCCCTCTCTCTCCCTCTCTCCCTCTCTCTCCCTCTCTCCCTCTCTCTCTCTCTCTCTCTCTCTCTCTCTCTCTCTCTCTCTCTCTCTCTCTCTCTCTCTCTCTCTCTCTCTCTCTCTCTCTCTCTCTCTCTCTCTCTCTCTCTCTCTCTCTCTCTCTGTCTGTCTGTCTCTGTTTCTTCGTTCTCCCTGGGTCTTTAAATTCCCGCTGACATGGTGATGTTGCCAGTGTGACTCTTCACTCACCACCTGGGTTGGGATGTCACTTTGTCATTTAAGGTCCATTGTCCTCCAAATGGCAACATTAGAGATTTCTCTCTGAAAGGACTGTGTGAAGGGTTAGGCCTGTACAAATTAGACAAAAAAAAAAGAGCCGTTATTCCTCACCAAGAATCAGCCGTGGAAATGCACTTGGCAGAAAGCTCTGCTCTGTAACTAATTTTGCGACGTCCCTTTTTAAACCTCTCTGCCACCACCAGTGATTCGCTGCGAGCTAATGTTTCTGATCATAAAACTTCCCGGCTCCCCCCTCTTTTCTCTTCATTTCTTTTTAGTGACACAAGTTATTTGTGAAATGCCCCCAAAACTGCTGAGAATAAATGACAGGCAGCAGTATGGTGAGGCATGTGCGCCTTTGATTCTGAGTGTTAGAGAGGAGAGTCAAATGCTGAAAATGAACTTGATGGCTTCCACCCAGTGTACTCTTCAGTCTGGCAGCAGATGGATGGCTCGATACCAACCAACCCAAAATCCAGACCGCCTCCACATTTAAATGTCAGTTATGAGAAAAAAAAGGTTTCGCTGGAATGCAATTCTGATGTAGACATTAGCAGCGATGGGACTGTTTGAGTGTCAAACTTGTCTGTGAACTGCGAATAAATCAAGACAGAGGAAGCTAAAGGCTGATGGTGTGATGTTTATGAGATGACCCAGTGACGGCGTCTCTGTAATTACAGACTGTAGCTCCGTGTGAGATTAGCGTTGTATTGACGAGCCTGTCCTACAGATGTCACTTTAACCTCAACTACTTCTGCGAGATCCTCAAAAAAGGTTTAATACTTGAATGTGTGTGCAGATTTTAAATCTGGTTCAATGAGTACGTCAGTGGTATTGGGGAGTAATACAAATGTATTCCCCACAAATGTGTTGATTGGAATGTGTTCCTCAGCAGACACAATGACCTCCCACAGTACCAGGCAGTAGGTACGCGTGTCCCAGGCTCAGTGTAGAGGTATTGCTGAGTGTTCATAGGAAACCTGCCCTGTTTCACATGTGGCCAAGTGGAGGCAGCATTCTCCACTCACTGTTCTACCACTTTCTCTCTCTGATTGTCTTTCTCTCTTTCTCTCTCCCTTTGCTTTCTTTCTCTCTCTCTCTCTCTCTCTCTCTCTCTCTCTCTCTCTCTCTCTCTCTCTCTCTCTCCTCACACACACAACACACCTCCTCATGCCCAAACAAGAAAGTGAGTGTGAGAGCACAGTTTTTTGGCTTTTTTTCTGACAGAAGTATGTTCTTTGTTCTCTGTTGCTCAGACCTTGTGAGGTGTTTATTTGTTGATGCTTATGAAACTGCCCCAGATATCCATTCATTATTACTAATGGCAATAAGTGCATCTATCCTCTTTGCAATTTTAATTGATAGAGCTTATTTATTCATAATTGGTAAATTAAATAATTGGTAAATTAAATAAAGCAAGCTTATTTTTCTGATTATACTAATTGTCCCTTTTCAGTGATTCACAGTTCTTTCTTTGTCCTGCTTTAGTGATGTTTTCTGTTTACTGTAAATTGCTTAAAATGCTGTGCACATGTACTCACTGCATATCTTAATGTGCTCAGATGGCATGACATGTTTTCCTTCCGCCGGCTCGTGTGTGTCCTATTGACATGGCACTGAGAGAAGGATGTCGTGTATGAAATGTTACATTTGTAACAAGGCTAGCAGTGTCTTACTGAGAAAACAAGCCAAAGAGTCACCAGCCATGAAATCTCTGTCGACCACACTCATGCCTGTGTGAATGAACTGCGGTAAAGAGGAAGTGTTTTCACTACACTTTGTGACCACTCTTCCATAGAGACTGACCTTTGGCAATTGAGAAATCAATGGACTCTTCTAAGTAATGTACAGTGAACATATTAGACATTTGAATAAATATAAAGATCCAACAAATTACTATACTAATAAATTTGATCCAACAATTTTTTTTAAATCTATAATAGTACTATTATTACTACTGCTGCTGATAGTAAAATATACTTGTAACAATATCGCTACTATCACTTCAAACTACAGATAATAACACTAAGTTAATACATCTTGGCAAAGGTGAAAAGCGGCAGAAGATGTATGAACAGCAGCCACTGTCAAGTATCTGTAATTGCCATAATTTTTTTTTAAATGTATTGTTTGAACTTTCAGTCATTTGGGTTATTTGCATTGTTCATGGAGCCATTTCTGCAAAATAGCTGTTATTGTTCATGGAAAAAGAACATGAACGCCCTGATTGCATTCAAGTGCTTCTGTATGCAATCTCATTCCATGCTAAACTGTTATTTTAAGACCATGCCGGAGTCTCGTTGGTTCAGGTTTCCACAGCGAGCTGCAGTCTGACAGTCTCCTCATCTGTCAGTGTAGCACAGAGGGATGAATGACGGGATTGATGGTCTCTGGCCCGCTAGTAAATAGAGGGACAGTATAGACACACTGACGCACACACACACGCGCGCGCACACGCACACGCGTGCACTCTCACACACGCACCCACACACCAGTCATGGGAATGTCATTCTGTGCTGTTTGTGGTGTGTAGAGGAGGGAGGTGAGCTGACCAGCGGAAGCTTGCGGAGGTAGCACGGATGGCCACTCTCTCTCTCTCTCTCTCTCTCTCTCTCTCTCTCTCTCTCTCTCTCTCTCTCTCTCTCTCTCTCTCTCTCTCTCTCTCTCTCTCTCTCTCTCTCTCTCTCTCTCTCTCTCTCTCTCTCTCTCTCTCTCTCTCTCTCTCTCTCTCTCTCTCTCACCTGCCCATTCCATTCCTCCAAGCTGCATTTGAACTTAATATTCCATGAAATAAGGCAGGCCCATCAGGCCATTGTAATCGCGTCAGGTTAATAGAAGGAGTAAAATTATTCTCACTTACTCCTGCACCCTCCCCTGTCGTCTCTCAACCGCTCTCCATTTCTCCCTCCCTCACTCAGGAGTACATTGGAAACCGTACTGTGTCATATTATTTTTTCTCCCATAAAATGTCTTTATCCCTTTTCCCCCCGTGTTCCGATTATTATTAGGATCCATTTTGAGAGCTGACGCAGGCCCTTGTGAGTGGGACGACAGCTTTTCAATTCCTAATAGGCTGTTCATTTCGGAGGAGAATGTGTTTGGGCTCGCTCTCCTCCCCTCCTTGTTTTTAGCCTGCTCTCTTTTCCCCTCATGCTTTCCCCCCTCCATCCTCTCTTCTTCTCTCCCTAGCCTGCTCACACAGAGGCACACTCCGGGAGTGTGTGCTCCGACGCGTCATGGTGTCAAACTGTCAGGGCCCGAGAAGTCATGTGATGGGGTGGTGTTCACCTGCAGCCCTCCTTGGGTTCTAAAGTGGCAGCCTCCCGTAGGCCTGATCTACAGTGACGCAGTGCTTTCTCTGTCTCTCTGACACACACACGCACACGCACGCACGCTCACACACACGTCCACCCTCAACCAGACATGCACAGGCATTCACGACGGCACTCCATGGCAACCTCCTTCTTTCTTCTGCTCGGATCTTTTCGTATTTCTTTTGCAGGCGTCTTCGCGGCGACCCGGTTTGCGGTCATCTCCCAACCTGGAAAAAAAAGAGCGAAAGAGAGACAGAGAGAGTGGGGGGGGGGGGGGGGGGGGGTTTGGATGGGAAGGAGGAGTGCAGACAGAGAGCGTCTGAGGTAAGACAGGCCTTGCAGACACTCTGGCCCGGAGAAGGGTCTGCTCTCTAAGTGAGTCCTCTCCTCTTTCACTGTGTGCATCTTTACTGGAATGAGAGAGGGTCTCTTACCCCCCCGTCTGGTCCAGGTACACACACACAGCAGCATGGGCCCAGGGAGTCGCAGGTCTGGTCTGGCCCAACGCCACTGCCTGCTCCTTAAAGGGAAGACAGCAAAAACACTGGTAAACACTGCTTGACTGACAGCATGAAACAGGAAGATCCCAAAGGATTGCAACAATTTATCATGGTTTGCATTTTTCTTCTTTTTTTTTTACCCGTATGATGAGTTTGTTAATGAATCTTAGTTTTGATGAATGAGGCTGCTGGTGAGTGTGTAGGTTGTGCTGTGCGAGCAGTGCCGGGGTTTGGGAGACACTCTACTTTATCATCTCAGGCCTCACTTTCCCACAGAAATAACAATTAGGTCAAATTATTGACTGATTGAATGTCTTGGGTGGAAAATGACTGAAGCTGAGTTAAGAATAGGGTATAAGGAAAATATAATCAGGGGTCTCAAAATAGTGATCTCTAAAGGGGAAATTATGACTGTAGTGCTATTGAAGGCTAATTTTGAAATAATTACATGGGTCGTTCTCATGACAGTTGGGAATAATTTGATAATTGCCTCCATGTTCCATAATTTCATCAAATGATTGTCATTATGTGTGTATAATCATATTTCTAGCGGCCAAATGGCATTTAGGAATTTGCCGGGTCATGGATTCGGGGAAGAAAAGTGATTGAGAGAGTTGATTCTTGTGTGTGTGTGTGTTTGTGTGTAATGGTGTGCCAAGGCAGGACGAGGCAGGAAGGGGTGTGACTGCTCTTGTCACCTCTCACTGCCCCCTCCCCATCATTCCAACTCTCTCTTCATTGCTAGTCTAACACAGGAGCCCTTTCTCTGTAGTCCGGGGCCCAGCTGTGTATCTCTCTATCCTCCAGCCAGCTCTGAGGAATGTGCCTACTCCAGCCTCCCCCCCGTGCAGTATTTGCACCAGGCTTCACATGCAGCCTGGGACAGGGTGGGGGGGGGGGGGGGGTGCATCTCAGCAGGGGAGCTTTTTCCTCCATGCCCACCACTTGGCCCGTGTCACTTCCTGCCTCCCTGTTTCTTCCTTTGCCCAGCCCCAGTCAGTCAATCGGGTTTTCTTGGGCTCCTCTGTCTCCTGCCTGGACAGTGAATTCTTGGCATACTGGGCTGGAAGCCTGTGTTCATTGTATGGCTCACTGTGTGTGTGTGTGTGTGCGTGCGTGCGCACATGTGTGTGTCGGCGTATGTGTGTGACTGGGGGCAGAGACTCTCTGGAAGGAGAACTTGAAATATCGACAAAACGCCGTTGCTAGTATTTACTCGACTCAAGTTTTCTGGTGGCAACATTTCAGTTACAGGAAGTCAAAATCACAATGCGAGCACGTTTCTGAGGACGAGAAGAGGAGCATGTTTAGGGGAAGCTTGGGAAGAGTTACAGGGGAGCGAGGGGGTTAGAGGGCGCATGCTGATTTATAGCAAGGCCAGGGAGCAGCGCCCTGAAGGTGCAGAGGCACTGCTTCAAATAGAGATTGCCGGTGGCCTTTGGTGTGCTCGGCCACCGAAGGTGAGGCACTTAGTGATTTATCTCTGGCTGAGCCCCTCGTCCTCCCCTGCTCCCCGTGTCAGCTGGGAGTCACAGAAGGGAGGAGACCAGACATGGGACCCTGCTCCTGGCCAAGCCCCGACCCCAACCCCCCAGACCCACCCAGCTACACACAAACACCCCGGGCAACTGAGCACGGTCAGGTCCTTACCACCGGGTCAGGAACTACAGGAGGTGTGGCAGAGTTGGACTGGTGTTGAAAGAGTGCTCCTGTGTGGGGGTGCAAGTTTGTGTGTAAGTGTGAGCTTACGCTTTATGCAACCCAGGTACCCTATCCAATTGTTGAACCCAGCTATCCCTTACAGCTCTGTATCTTCCTCTTCCTTCATCTCTCTGTCATACACACACTTGTTCTTCTTTGCACTCACATTGAAGTGCACGCGCGGGCTCGCGTGCGTTTGTTCAGACTCTCTCAAGCACCCTTCTCGTAGAGCGTGCCCCCTCTCTCAGCCCCAAAGCTGTCTGAGGATGAGGCCGCCTAATGAGGAAATGTCTTCTCAGTTGACTGGACTGGGTGCCAAGAAAACCTGCAGAATCAGCCCAACAGCTTCATCTGTCCGGCATATGTGTGCGCTCCATAAGAATGTGTGTTTCGGGAGACAAACTGTGTGAATGGATGTTGCGTGCAAGATGGAAGGTGCTTGTGTGTGTGCGTGTGTGTGTGTGTAAGAGAGAGAGAGAGAGAGAGAGAGAGAGAGAGAGAGAGAGAGAGAGAGAGAGAGAGAGAGGGAGAGAGAGAGAGAGAGCGCGTGTGAATGCTCCGCTCCACTCTTAACATATTTCACCGCATGGGACCGGTGCTGACATCCCCCCATGCCCTGGGATCCTTCCGGAGCAGATTTAGAGTGATTTTCAGTGCAATTATACCTGCCAGTTCTGACTGGTGGAGTTGCCCTCGTCTCAGCTCATGTCTTCATGCTGGCGAGCTGACCACCCAGTGCTAGTGCTGAGACGGCAGCCGGAGCCCCAGCCAGGCGTGGGGCCGAAGGGACGAGCCTCCTCAGCCGACCCCAGAAAGAAGCTCCTTCTCAGGCTGCGGGCCGGGCCTGCGTGTCCTGGAGCCAGGTGCCTGCTGCCTGGGACGGGATGCCATTTGCAGCTAGTGGGAGGTGATAATGAGCTCCTACTCTGAGTGTCTGCCACCAGTGGGCTCTGTCCTTGTTGTCTCGATGGCTGAGGCGGAGTCAAGGGCCCAGAGGCAGAATTGCAATGCCCTCGTCTGGAGGTGCAAATCACAGTATTACACTTGGGGACTGGTGACCTCCTCGCCACAGTTCACCCCTACAGAACCGCGGCGTCCCCAGATGTACACACACGCGCGTGTGTGTTATGATGACGTGTGTATGGAAGGTTCGAAACGAAGTCGCGTTCCTGAATAAAGCGTCCTCGATTATTGCGAGATGACTTTGTTGCTGAGGATACACTTGGTACTTTGAGGAACAGCACAAATCCTACTTTCCGATCGGCTCACATGTTTTTGTTCATGTTCTGTGTCGGTGTCGGTGTTTGTGCTGGTGTGTGCGTCCGTGCTGCTGTGCGTGTGTGCCCGCCACACGCGTCTTGCCTTCACCTGCCCGTGTGACCCCTGACCCTGCTGACCTGTGTCCTCGACGCTGGGCTGGCTTGTGTCCCCTCACCCCGGCACTCTCACACATCGCACATCGGCACAGCCGCAAAGAGCGACGTGGCCCCCCCCCTGTCCACCACGGAGTAACAAGAGATACACCCTCAGCCACACAATGAAGCCCTCAACACCTCCGGTGGAGGACTGCAGGCTAATAAAGCAGGGGGAAGGGTGCGAGGGACAATTTGATCCGTTACAAGGCGTACATCATCACGTCGGCAGCCATGTCCTCCCGGCGTCCATTTTACCTGAGCCGAGGTAGACGGCGAACACTGAGACAAATGTTGCCGTGTGAGGACAGAGCACGGGGGAGTGAAGCACGTCTCTCTAATTTCACAGATATTTCACGGAGGCTCAGGAGAGCGCTTTAGTGTCGCGGCTCTCTTTCAAGGCGTCATTAGAGGCGCTCGGAGAGTGGGAGCGAGAGAGAGAGAGAGACCGCCGCCCGCCACGTCCGGCGAAAGCGAGCTTCTTTTGTCATTATCTGCAGGGGGAATAACAGGCCGAGGCAGGGAGGGAGGAAGGAGGAAATAAAGGTGCTTTGGGAAAGGAGGAAGGCTTCATTAGACCCTTCTCTGGGGGGGCAGACAGACGGACACACGGACAGACAGACAGGCAGACAAGCAGACAGACGTCTGGTGTGAAAGAAGTCAAATGTCCTGGGATAAGGTTGCATTCAATAGGTGAATGTGCATTCATGTCGAAACATGCACTGAAACAGCGGGCATGCTACAGTGGCAGTATATCTACTGTCACCCTGAGCCTGTTGCCAGTGTAATTCCTTTAAGGGTCTCCTCCCTCATCGGTCCATTAGCGTCAGTCATCTGCAGCCACACGTAGAATCAGCCTAATTGATTCGCAGGAGCGGATTTGTAAACAGGAAGCCAAACAGATGGGCTCCAGTAAGGGCCTGGCCAGGGATTGGTGGATGGACACTGGGGATCGAGCAGGTGGGAGAGTCCATACAATGTGTGGAGATGCTGCATGACTATTAACTAAATTAGCTCTCATTCCAATGAGAGAAAGCTTGATCTCTATATTGCAAGTACTGAGGGGGTCCAATTATATGACGGCAATTCAGAATTCACTAAAAAATCATCCAACGTGATCAAGTGTGAGACGTGCACTCCTGTTCCGTAGTGTCGACTAAGCCTGAGTAACAGTAGAAGTACATCGTAGTGCCTGTTCTGCAGTAATGCTTCCAGTGTTCAGATGTGAGTGCCCGTCCTCTTGTCACTCTGCCCCCTGCCTGTAAGGTGTAGCCACTTGGTGTAGTGCTGCTCTGAGAGTCACCACTGGCACCTGATAAATAATGGAGGCAAAGGCTATCTCCTTTCCTCTCCTTCTTTCCTCTTCTTTTCTCTTCTTCTCTTCTCCTCTCCTCCTCTTCTTCTACACGCACCATCAACCTCCAACACCGGAGTTGACGACTCAGCTGTAAGGCGTCCATGATCTGGTGTGGACGCAGGAGCGGGGCCGGTGTGTGTGTGAGTGTGTGGAGCCTTCTCCCTGTGCCCCCAGTCTGGCTGACAGCTCACTCCTCCCTGTGCCCTTTCCAGTCAGAGCCCAGGCGGGGGGGGGGGTGGAGGCAGCCCCCCACGCCCATCCATATTCATAACCCCGCCGCCGAATGTCATGTTTACCTGTCAAGGTCGTGATTAGGATGAACTGTGATCAGGTATGTTATTGAACCCCCCCCCCCCCACCACCACCTTCTCCCCCCCCCCCGCATCACCCTACCCTAACAGACAGCCTAAAGCCGCTCAGGGAAAACACAGTCAACAAAACCATTCAACAGTAAGTCGTTTGATTCCTTCTCTCGCCGTCAACGTTTATTTGAATGCTCCCCGGTATTACAGCGGTAGCTGATAATGAATTCTGATAAATTAAAGGTTTTATTGTTGTGCTGCCATGGCTGTCCTTGATCACGATGCCAATTATGCGGGGCAATTTCCCCCCTCTCTTACCTCCCTAAGATCTCTCAAAAGGAAGTTCCTGCACGGTGGTACAAGTTGACACATGGGTGACAGATTATTTTTTAATTCATTATTATTTTTTTCAACATTGTTTCAACATAAGGGTGATGCAGTCTGCATTTGTATTGTCGCCCAACCCTTCCCCTTCCCCTTTCTTCAAGAGGAGGGAAAACAAATCTGTTGACTCAATTGGAAATGTCATCCAAGAATCTTTAACCTGAATGGAAGCATTTTGACTCTTCTTATGAGAGATGACAGATGAGGACACAGTCTGTCTTCATCTGCCAAGATGTACACAGACATGTGCGCCTCGACCTAACTAGTTCAAGTCTAAAAATAAGTAAATAAAACAAACTAACATGCTGTGGGGCAGATGAAGGGGGGGGGGGGGGGGGGTTGTGCTCTGCTTTTTTCATAAACAATATATGAGGTGCTTTTTGCAAGTCAAATCCATAAAGATTCACTGCCGGCTTCCCTCTCAGTGCCTTTTAAGGAGCCGGATTGCATGCAATGGAAAATGGCAAGTAAACATTGGAGGGGGGTAGAAGTGGGAAGGGGCCGGGGGGGGGGAGGAAGGGGGGGGGGGGTTAATAAACAGACAACGCATTAAGGAGATAACGGTTGACATGACGATTGCCGCCCCCTCTCCTTGCTCCCCCCCTACCCCCCCCCCCCCCCCCACCCCCCATCCCGGCCCCCACACGCTCTGAGCGGGACCCACTCCCTGAAGTAGCCAGGAGATGTTTGCACATGTAACCTCTCCTCTCTTGTGAGCGTGCTCGGTCGGCTGCGCCCTCCTGCTGCCCCTGCCTCTAGGGGCTGACGCAGAATCACCTAGGATCTGCCTAATGCTGCTTCTCAGCCAAGCCGACCAGTAATTAAGGTCTGCAGAGCCCCCTCGTCGCTGTTATTGCTGTAACTATCTGAGGGGTAAGATGCCTCTTGACTGCCGGTTGTGCAGTGACCTGTGTGCGTCAAGTCCTCCTCTCTTTATTGGTTTGTCTTCCGTCCGCACTAATGGCCATAGGGGCCTTCACCTGACCACCACTCACCCAGTCTGGTCTCTTGAGCCGACAGGCGGAACGAAAATCACATTAACCCACCCCAAAACAAAACACACGCACGCGCGCTCGCTCGCTCGCACGCCGCACGCGCTCTGACACGCGCGGACACACCAAGCGAGCGTGGAGCGTTGACTCTGCTGTGGCCCGCTATCAGCGGGAGGTGTCAGCTCGGCTCATCGTTGTTTACCAGCGTTGTCATCCGGGGCGTCTGCCACCCACACCTCGGTCCAGAGGGCAGAGGCCGGGCCCGGCTGGGGACCGGAGCCCGCACAACGACGCAGCCACCACAGTAGCTTTCGGGTCAGGACCTTCCCAAACAATAAATAATGAGGCTGTGGTGGGGAGTTGATAATGTGTGGGAGTCTGTCATTTGCCTATTAGTGTGATATTGGTCTAATACCCTGTTGGGATTGTCATAGACAGTGTGGTTGATAGACTGATGTGCCCAGAGTGGAAGGCCTTGATTCTGGGAATGAAGGGCTGTTTGTTTCTCTTGTCACTCACCACTCCACAGTAAAGCCTATCATTAATGAATGTATGTTTTCTGGCCGCCATGTCTTTTAGACACGGGTCTTTTTGGCTATATATAACCTTGTAGTTGTCGCTCCGTATTTTTTGTTGTTGTTGTTGAAAAGAGTATTGACCTGTTTTTCTTTTTCAGAGAGCTTGATAGAGTAGTTGTTTTTAGTGCATCGCAGCTCCTCTGCTCACTGCCTCTTCCATCCAAGGCCGGGACTCTGGACTCTCGCTTTCAATTTCACCGGCGTGATCAACAGGGAATTTAATTTTCAGACCACCCTCCCTGACTGCCGTTAAAGGCGGCCAGGACAGACACAAACCAGTTTAATTTCCTCGACACTTAACCAGTAGCTGTGGGGCTCGCCACACGCGTCCTGATATATAAGCCCCTCTGTCACAATTAAAGGTTTCTTGGCTCTGTGCCAGGCTGCTGTGCCAGCCCCGCTTCCCCCTCCCCTCCCCTGCCCTCCTACCCAGGATTCCTCTCACCTGTTTGTTTCCGTGGTTTCACCCCTCGTCCGCGGTGCCCACCAGAGGCTACACGCGTGTCACATGTCCGACGTGTGGACGAACGCCAAACAAAGCAAGAGTGGAAACCAGGCCACTGCGGCCAGACGTCCCACAGCGTGCCGCTGGGCTGGGGGAGAAGGAATCGGAGGTGAATTAAAGCGAAATTAGCTATCACGGCCGTCATCTGGCTGGCCTGCCATTTCTCCTCCCCCCTCCTCCTCTCGCGTAGAGCTTGTGCTCGGTTTCTTTGCGGCCTCTCCGTCCGTCTCGCTCCCTCCTTTCATCTGCACTCTCCACTCTGTGTCCAGGAGGCATCCAGACTCATTTCTTTTCCCCTACCCTTCACATTGCACCTCATCATAAACTCCCTCTACCTCCACAATGCTATGGAGACTAAATCGACCCTGTGTATCTCAGCGCCGACGCCTCCCCGCCTGGCCCCCAACTCCTCGCTGCCCACCATCCCGCCCCCCCACCCATACCACCCCCCGCCCACGTCCCTGTCCGCCCCCCCACCCCCCCCCCCACTCGCCCGGCATCCCGCCCGTTCCCATCTCGGCAGAACAGAGGGCAGGGGGGAGCAGCAGCAGCCCGGGCAGTTTGTTGTTTTTATTTAATGTGTTTCTACTTCCATGTCATATTTTCTCTCTTTAATTGATGCCCGGCCCTGCACTGGTGCCCAGCGCAGCATTGAGGGGATGCTTCTTCCAAACAGGCCCTTATCCTGCTCTAATAGGTCTCCCTCTCCTCTGAGGCCTTCAGCTGTGTCAGGCCACTGCTGCCTCACTGCACCTCCAGTTTTAACTGCTGCCGTGTAGCCCATTAGCTCTCTCTCCAGGCCTCACTATTCCCCACGCTCATCTACCACCAGCCTCCCAGTCCCCCCCCAGCCCCCCGCGGCCCCATCCCTCACCCTCACCTCCCCTCCACCCTCCACCCTCCCACCCCCCACCCCCCTCGTTTTCATCAGCAGCAATGGGAGGATGCTTTCACAGTAAACATTTTTCATCTCATTTTTCCTGGATGAGGAAAAACTCCCCGTCTTCGCTGCGCCTGCCGGCTGGGCCTGTACGTGTAATTTGTGTGTTTTGGAGGAACTCTGGGCCCAGACCCACCCATCACTTCCAGTGGCCTGCCTGGGCGAGAACTCATTGCCGTGCTGCTGATTCCTCTTGGTGGGGCTTTGCGTGTTTGTTTGCTGTCGGTGTGTGTGCAGCTGCAGAGACTGTGTGAGACATTAGGAGTTACTTGTGGGTGTGTGCAGGCCCAGGTGCGAACACGCTTTAATGCGTGTACTTGTGTGACTGTAGGTGTGTGTGTGTGCACGCGTGTGTGTCTCTGCGTGGCTGAGTCTTAGCTCCACTGGTGTCCGAGGGCTAGCCATGCATGCCCTCTCCCCCTGCTCTCTCCCCGGGAAGGCCGGACTCCTGCAGCCCCACAGAGACGGGCCGGGCAGACACAAGGACGTCACAGCCCTGAGGGCACGGCCATGGCCATCCTTGAATCACTGTCCTCTCACGCATTGATAGATCGGCAAAACAGTTTGTTCTACTAAATTTAACAATGATATATCATTATCACAACTTTGAGGTAAATCTATAAAATCAATGGGCTCTGTGCCGGAGCAGGATTAGTATGACTAACACGCTGGGAGGGTGTTAAAGCGCTGGGGTATGGATCCCAGTTGTGGCTCGGATCAATGGCATTTGTGGACACTGAGCTCAATAACAAGCCTTCCAAGAACTGGCAAGAAGAAGAAAGAAATAGATGTGAAAAGCAAATTTGCTGGGAGAAGAGCTAATATCCTGTACTCGCCCGGCTGAACATGAGCTAGGGAGCCGCTGGCAGAGCGAGAAGACGAGAGATGGAGAGAGAGAGAGAGAGAGAGAGAGAGAGAGAGAGAGAGAGAGAGAGAGAGAGAGAGAGAGAGAGAGAGAGAGAGAGAGAGAGAGGAGGGATGAGGAGAGGAGAGGAGAAGAGGGGTGGGTGGGTGGCCATTATAGAAACGGATTCCACCACTGAAACGATGCCAATACAAATGTATGTGTCGTTATTGATATCCATGTATCACTGGTATTGACAGAACCGAATAAAGAAAGTAAAATACATTGATTTCAAAAGGGTGGGAAAAACAGACCTGTTTGTTGGGCCCGTCAGTATTGAGTGGAGAGGATTGATTTCAAAATAGTGTGTTTTCAAAAATGCGATCGACGCCTTTGGGGTTATTGGAAGAGACTATGTTTATGAAATGCTCTTTTTTTTATGAAAAGGAACGATTCCCTTGAAAGTGCCAATAATCATTGGCATCCTTAAGAGCAGTGGTTGCTGGTTGAGTGAGATGATTGCCGGGGGAAGGACAGCTCTGTTTGCAGGCATGTTGCATGGGAGGCATGAAGAGGTGAGCCACAGACACAGTAATTGGATCTGTAAAAGTCAAATTTCCTGTTTGGTGCCGAAGTCCTGACAACATGACAAAAGATTCTGCGTTTAAAGAATGGAGATGCTTGGCCATAGGGAAAGCATCAATCGTGAGCAGAATGACTGGTCAATAGAAAGAAACGCATTTCCTTCCACAGCGAACAAGAGGAAACAGAATGAGCGTGTCCAGTTGATCGTCTCTTGGCTGCTTGAAGAGCAAGAAGGCAGACAGGCCTTCAGATGCATGTGCTCATTCTGATTTGAACCCATCACAAAACCATCCTCCCTCCAGTCTCACTGACTGGGGTTTGGTCACATGACCAGGAAGTGAAGACAGTTATTCTAATTTGGCAGAAGGCTTTTACCACATTTCTCCACATTTTTACACAGCAATTTTTCAATCAAGTCATCTTTTCTGTTTGTAAATGTATTTGTGGGCATTTTCATATAGGAAAGAGGTTAGGTGGGAAAAATGTCATTTTCTTTTGAGTACACCATCTTCAAATTAGCAGTAAATATTCACCACTGACAGTACTGACAATGTAAGCCAACACTGACTCAAATGAAATCACATACACATTTTGCACCAGTCAGGGATAAGAATACGTAAGAGACTCAAGTCAAGATAAGACACGCAGCTCAGAATTACTCTGGTATATAATCTAAACCCCATTACATATGTTATTGTCTAGAGGATCTATTCAAGTCACAACACTGTCAAGATGATGGCTTAGTCGTCTAATAGACAAACTACTTTTAATTACATCACAAGTTTTGTCTTTGTAAACCTTGGATATATATTGTGCACACTTGCCCGAACACAACCAGGCACACAGGCCTGAATTACATCCATTTACAACTGAAATGCATTTCTCCATCTGTCAAGTAATTCAGAGAGAGCAACAGGATACTTTCTCTTGGTGAATGCATCTGATTGTGTATGTGTTCGCTCTGTGTTCATCTGTGAAGGCCCATTCACAAAGTGACCAGGCTTTGGTCCCAGAGTAAACTTTGTCACCAAGCACAGATAGGTTGCTAGTGGACTGTGGTCAAACAATAATGAGAGAGAGAGAGAGAGAGAGAGAGAGAGAGAGAGAGAGAGAGAGAGAGAGAGAGGGAAAGAGAGAGATGACGTGTGGAGAAGAGAAAGACTTGGAGGGTGAATATAAATGTAAAAGGCAGATGAGATATTGTGTCGGGAAAGAGGGAGTGTGAAAAAGAAAGAAAGAAACAGAAAGAGAGTTCTAATGAGAGGCCTAACTCCTTTGAATGAGGCCCAGTCTTTTCACCCTGTTTTGACAGAGATGAGAGATAGAGAGAGTGAGAGGGAGAACAAAACGGAGCGTAATTAAACAGCTTAATGACTTTGTCTGCCTTTTGTAAGCATGAAGGTTTTTTTTTAAAGGAAGACCATTTTTTATGGTTGAAAATCTTCTATTTCAGTGCTGTCAAAGAAGTTTCTGGCAGAGCAGTTATCACAGCATGTCAAATTGCCTCAGCTCTAGAAATAATTTGGATTTTTTTCTGTTCACAGAGTGCTGCGAAACAATAGGCACCCCCCTGGTCTAATTTGCCTTGGTAGGGTCCCTCTGGGTGGGGGGTCTGTATGGACAGAGAGGGCACTGTCTCCTCCTTGGTGGAGGATTAGGCGACCAGGGGGGTGAGGGTGTGTGTGAGGGGATGGTGGGTGTGTGTGAAAGAGCCTGCAAGCAATTTTAACCAAAATGCCGCAATTGTCCCAAAGATTGAACAGTGCAGAGCAGCAACGCTCATTTTCCCCCTCCATTCATTATCTCTCCTCTATTTACTTATCTTTGTCTCATAAGGGAAAAAAAATCTAAGTGTTAAAAGGGGCCCTTTCATGTGGAGAAAGGTTTTTTAACAGCGCACTCTGCTCTGACATGGTTGAGTTAAACTAAGCCATGGTTATGTTATGAAGACAGTATGAATGGCAAATGAGTACTTCTCTACTTTTCGGTGGTATTATACACCGAATTAGATCCTTGATTTCTTTAAATTACATTTCCCTAGGGCCTGAGTATAATGCCTTTTTTTTTGATGAGCTGAGCAATTTCGTGGTGTCAAATTAGCAGACAGAAAATTACACTGTTACACTGTTACACTATTACGCTTGGAGTTGAGGAACATATGCAATTTTGTTTCCGTTGTGTGCCGTAAGACACAACGATTTTATTTTTCTAAAAAAATTAATCCCTTATAAATGATGCATCCTTGGTGAGAGATCTTCAGACAGGGGATAATAAAGCAGAACTAGCACTGCCAAATTTACATTCTAATAAATACAGACAAAGGACGTTTATGAAAAAATCATATTTTGCCTCGGTGTTTACAAAAAGATCATCCCAATTGACACTGTCTCTCTCAATGAAGTCAAGTTTGATGTGTGACCTAAACCACCTCAATGCTGCCACACTCACCCCTCACCTGTTCTGATTCAGCCAGGTCATAGTTTGGTATTCTGTGTGGCATGTTGCGGTGTGCTACCTAGGACTGAGTCCATTCACATACCCAGGATGTTTGACATTATGTTGCTAGCTAATCTTTTCATGCTACTAAGTCATTCTTACATACTAATCTACGGATATTTGAACAATATGTTATTTCTTTGCTGACCTGAGGAGATGAGAAAGTTGACCTCAAAACTAAATTTACGCAGCGCTATTCTAAAGCTTTTTTTGTGCAAATCAGTGTGGCTCTAGTAGTGCTGTAAACGCACTTGTGAGAAACCAAGGACTGAACACTGGTGTGATAAGGGATTCATTTGAAATAATTCCATCTCAGTAATAACAGTGAGACTTTCACAAAACCCTCCCTCGTCTAAACTCCCTCTCCAAACCTTGAAATACAATTCTTTGTTTTGTGGAGTACGAATATTGAAATACCCTCTGTGTGACGGAGGCTGGAAGTGACTCTCTACCATAACTTCCTCACTTCAGGTAGTCAGGGTTGGCAGGGAGCAGTCATCTGGTGGCCTGCTGCTCTCCTGTGGTTGGACCACATGAGATCTGGAGGACAGGGAATCAGCACAGGGATGCTGCCCTCAGACTGACCACAGTATCAGGAGACCTAGTCCACCCCAGTTGAAACTCTGCCCTGTGTCAGAAGGACATCCTTACCACCAACCCCGCCCTCACCCGCCCACCAAACGCTTTCTCCCTGGAAGAATCAAATGAAAAATTCTCAAACAATTAGTCCCCCCCCCCCCCCTCCAACTTAATTACTGATATTTCTGTGTAATAGGTGTCTGATTTGAGGGAGATAATTAGGTGGGATATTGAGGAGGCCTCCAGGGGCCTTGGCCTGGAGGATCAGGGCTTCAGAGATGAGGGGAGACGCCATCTTCTCAAATTATTCTGGGGGGCTTGTGCTCCCAAGCAGCTTATGCAGCTAAGGCCTGGTAATTAAATTATAATTGAACCTGCTGACTGCAGAGCGCGGGTTCAGGCCAGGCTGGGGGTGAGAGAGCCCTGACAGGATTTACACTTAATGAAATAATAAAGCAACAGCATCTCACCATCCGGCAGCCAGGGGACATCCACACCTCACCTCTGTGTTTATTCACCTCCTCAGAGTCTGTGTTGGGGGAAGTCTCAACCCCGTGTGTGTGTGTGTGTGCCTGTGTGTGTGTGTGTTTCTTTATGTGTGTGATACACTGGTTAGTATGGTGGATGTTGACCATGGAATGTGTGCTGTATGCGTGACTGAGAGTTTGGAGTTTGCTTTGATTGCGTGCATTAGCGGGCTGTATTGAACTACTGCACTATCTTTCTGTGCATACTAATTTTGTTTTTATTAATTAGTGCCTCTCTTCCGGCTCATCTTAAAGTGCTTGTGATTAACATCAACCACTTCAAGTTGAAGAATATAAGATTTAAGATGGAAAAATATATTTTTTTTTCTCCTCATTTTCCTTTTATGTTGAAAGGACATCAGTACAAATACTCAAAAACACCTGTCTCTGTTGAGAGAAGCTGGAAGTCATCAGGATTCGTGATGAGGCCCCCTGCTGGGCTCTGAGCGGTCAGACAAGGCCCGAGCAGGCCAGACTGGGGACAGGGAGAAATCCTGAGAGAAGCAAAAGAGACTCAGTGAGAAAGGAGAGGTAAGGGAGGGGGGGTTGGGGGATGATCCACCATTTCACACACGTTCATTGGGTTTTTCCCTCCTCCCGCGGGTCTGTTTTTCGCAGCTGGTTAAGATGGACGCTCCGCGTACAGGGTGCGGCGCAGTGTTCCACCCAGTAGACTGCTAGCTCATTACACCCCTACCCTCCTCTCTTTTCCCCTCCCTCAGTCCTCTCTCCACCCTCATCGCCCCCTCCTCCTCACTCCCTCCTCAGCCCGCCCCATCCAGTCTAGGGTGGGCCAGGCCAGGCCCCCACCCCAGCCCCAGTGCCCGCCTCTGTGACAGACAGGCCCAGTTAACAGTCCCTGTAAGCGGGGAGAGAAAGGCGAGCAGAGAGGTAAAATGACTGGACCGCAAATGACAGGTGTAGTTAAAATGGTGAGGCCCAGAAAGGCTTCAGGACAAGAGAGCAGGGAGGCAGAGTAATAAGCAGGATGAGGGAGCTCAAGCATTGCCTGAGTTTTCCTCTCTCTTCCACTAACCCCTTTCCTCAGGCAAACAACAGGGAAATAAGAAAAAGTTAACTTTTCTCTTCATGTCTCATGTCCGTTATTCCTTGGGTTGTATCCCCACTGCCAGTCCAACCTCACACAAGTGTTTTTTACGTGTCCAATTTTTCTTTGGGTTAATTCACAGTAGCAATAAAGTACAGAAATAAAGGAAAAGGTTCTAATGAATTGTGTCATGGTGTTCATGGCTGCTTGAAATGGAAAGAGAGTGTAGGGCGGCCATCTTGTTTTGGCGTGGACCTGTCAGCCCAGTTTAGATCGACACCGGGGGGATTTGTCCTCCGCTGCTGATCTGCATCTCTTTTCTATTCTTCTTATCCAATCTCTTTGCTCCCTTTTTTTTTATCTCCACCTCTCCATCATGTCCAGCCCAGGCTCATGTTTAAAGTAATCAGATTTCCTCAGCATGTCCTGTCCTGGCCAGGAGAGAGAGGGATATGGTTGTGAACGGGAGATGGAGGAAGGGGAGGTGTCAGAGGAAAGTGTGTGTGTGAAGAGGTGCTGGTTGAGACCAGCAGCTTGTGTGTTTGGGGAGGGGAGGGAGAGGGACCACACTCCTGGTACAGGTCGGATCCAGGCATTATTCCCCTGTCCGTCCCGTGTTGGTTTAAAGTTATAGACGTATTGACATTGTGTCTTTCCATAGACACATTGGAATTCACGAGGTCGTCCTACGGGATTGTGCACTGTATGCGCAAACAAATGGGTTTGAGAGAGGAGAGACAGAGAAAAGAGGCATACAGTGTGTGTGTGTGTGTGTGTGTGTGCGCGTGTGTGCGCGTGTGTGTAACCAACCAACCGACCGCTCAAGCACACAAGCAGAGAGGTCAAGCACAGACAATACTTTACAGGTCACGTCAAGCACACATTCGTGTTCACTCATAAAAGTCTTTAAGACACTGGAGTGATTGCAGTTCTCTGGTTGTTTATGTAAGACTCTTTATCATGGACAGTGAGTGCATGTTTGTCAAGGAGTGTATTTGTGCGTGCGTGCTTTTGCGTCTGCGCGTGCATGTCCTTGACCAAACACTATACTTACCAGACATGTCCTTGTAAAACAAAACAGCAGAGCAGGAGTCTGCCTCTACAACCACCCCCCACCCCCCCACCCCCTAACCCTGCTTCCTCTGCCTATCTGATGAGCATTAACAGGATTAGCAATGCTGCTGTTGTAATTAGCAGTAATGGAGGGAGAAGCCACTCAGCCAGAACCACAATTATTCATGTAGATCATGAGGGATTAAACTTCATAATGCGGAGATAGCTCCGAGGCAAAGGAATGGCATGCTTTTTGATCTTCAGGAATTTGCGGATATCTGCGGTATTTGACTCTTCCAGAGGATGGGCTCGCCACCACATTCTCTCAACTCACTCGTTTCCAATAGGCATTCGGAGCAGGTAATAATAAGAAGCATTCAAATCCCCTGACACAGACTGTGCTTAACACTTTCAATGGAAGGAAGGCCCAGAGGAGCTAACCATTCACCTTGACTCTCCCTGCCCATAGTGCAAGTGATTTGAGGAGCCAATTAGATCTATTTTTTTATGGTGGGACATTAGAGCTTTAAATATGATCAGAGAGAGAGAGAGAGAGATAGAGAGAGAGGGGGGAGGGAGAGAGAGAGAGAGAGAGAGAGAGAGAGAGAGAGAGAGAGAGAGAGAGAGAGAGAGAGAGAGAGAGAGAGAGAGAGAGAGAGAGAGACCCTCCCCGGTCCTTGTCTCCCTACACCCAGTGTGCTGTCCATGAACCGGAGGGCACGGGGAGTAGTGTTCCATCCCATAATATCCCCCACAATATCTCCTCAACCGTGGGAGCTATGTCCCAAAGTATCCACGAGATAACGACCTGTCCAACAGGACTTTCCATACCATCCGCCGCGGCATCTCCCACAGCCCTGTCTGCCTGACTGCAGGAACCCCCCCTCCTGCTCGTGACTGACAGATGGCATGTTGCTAGTGAGGACGGCGGTGCTGGGGCCTCTCGTTGTGTCTGGTCTCCGTGCAGGAGTGGAACATCTGTCTCTATCAGCGGCGGTTAACTCGCTACAGGAAACCCGGGGCGTGTTATTCATGCAATATTTAGATGACGAGGTCAGAGTGGCCCTGTGGGGATGGTGCTGCTGGTCTTTGCTTCTCTGATGGCATGATTGGCCTGGGCCGGAACTGGGGCCTGATTGGCCTGGGCTGGGTCTATGAGGTAGAAGGGAGGACTGTGATTGGTTTAAGTTGAATCCGTGGCACACAACGAGGCCAAGTGATGACAGATCAGCTCCTCTCTGTGATCCAGCTCTCCAATTCCCTCAGACGTCTATGGTTCAGATTGGTGACGACACTTTGGGAAGTTAGGTGGCTGGCTGCAGCCTGTGATATGCTGATAGGTATCAGGGGTGATTGAGATATTGACAGGCTGAGGAGTCAGTGATATCCTGCCCTAATAACACATAGTGTGGCCTGTTTGGAAATGGGCTGCATCTGCCCTCTTATCTGACTCACTATCTGCTGTAATCAAATGACTCTATGCAGGGTTGTGCAGAATGACATTTAGAGACAAACTCACACACGCACACACACAAATATATATATATATATATATACATACATACCCAAAAAAAGACAGACAACCTTAGATCTGTTTATAAAATCTGTTTTGCAGGTTTATTTGAGCATTGCTGGCATGCTGCAGAGATGCTGTGTAGGGTATAGATCATATTTGATGCAGAGTTTCTGGGAATGCTGGAACAGACCCCTTTCTGCTCCTCTGCCTACCAGTAGATGAAAGGAATAGCATCATTGACACACACAGTGTACGAACATACAAACGCACATAAACACACGCACACACCGAAATACCACATGTCCAAAGCACAGTTTGGTTTTCTGAGATTCTGTTCCTCTCTCTCTCTCTCTCTCTCTCTCTCTCTCTCTCTCTCTCTCTCTCTCTCTCTCTCTCTCTCTCTGTGTGTGCTGGTGTTAGGCGAGCGAACGAGGCGCTCTCGTGCATATCATCTCCTGATTCCACGGCGCGTCTCTCACTCGTCTGTCATATGAAACGCTCTGCGTCGTCATTCACTCAAAGGGAACGCTTGTCGGCAGAGCGACTTCTTTTCTCAGCAAATCTACGGCTCTACCGCTCTGCTCCTTCACTCGCCGGAATCAAAGGCGACGAGAGGCTCTGGTGCTGGATGTGTGCACAGGGTCTACTGCTGCCGACTCATCTCACACTGGGACTGAAGGGGCCACGTCAGCTTGCCCTGTGCGGCAGGTCTGGAGCGGAGAGAAAGTGTTCGCACCTGTGTATTTGCACATACCTTGTGTGTTTGTGTGTGTGTGTGTGTGTGTGGAATGCTCTTCAGCGGGTTTCACATCAGCTTGGCTTTGTCTCCAGCTCTCACTCGACCTGGGCTGTCATCAGCCAGGCAGCGAGCTGATTGGCTCCCAGGCCAGAGGAAACAACCCTGGCCTCCTCCTCCTCCACTGACACGTTAGTGCCCTCCCCCCTCCTCTCTAAATGCATGGATGATATGAACATTACCTGTGTCAGACAGATGTGTAAGATACACAGCAGGAAGCTATCACGAGAACTAGAGGTAATGGCTGTCTTCTACAAACTGTTGCCATATCCCAAGGGGGATTCAAAGCCTCGCCTTGTTAAGTCACACACTTATAGATGCACGGTAATGACGCAATCATAATAACTTCAAATAAAAAGAGAAGGCATTCTCATCTGGTCACACCTTGTTGTGCTCACTCAGTGATCTGCATCAGTTCCCTCTCCAAACATAACACATTTAGAAATGAAGGCAAGTGCCATTAATAACGCGTTAAGAGGAATGACATTTGGGGGTGAAATGTTTGAGGAATTGGTGCCAGGGAGGTAGGGAATTAAAATGGCCCCTGGTGCCACAGTTGAGGAGACAGCTGAGAAGGGGGAAGATTTCAAATAAGAATAATATCATCATGAAACAATTTAAAACCTTATAGGGCATCGACACACATACACAAATAGACAAGCGAGTGTGCACACGTGCGCTTCCGCACACACACACACACACACACACACACACACACACACACACACAAACACACACAAACAGACACCCCAGCCCAGCCTCGCAGGCCTTGAGATGAAACAATACAAATGCCCCGTTCCTCATGCCCAGCTGATGTCTGATATTTCATCCTTGTCGTTTTATTAAAGATTTAAACAGTTTTGCATCTCCAACAAATACATACGGCCCAATTTCCCTGACACCACCGCTGATCTAATGGCACAGATTTGGAGGAAGGAGCGAGGAGGGGGGTGGGTGTCTGTGTGTGTGTGGGGGGGGGGGCTAAGATTGTGATGGTATATTATATTTCCACATGTGAATTTAATAAATGTAAAGAATGCGTTATTTTATATTATCTGTGCTAAAGGGGCCGATGTTAGATTTGGGTGAATATGACTCCTGTCAGATGAATGGGAAGATGGGAAGAAAGCATCTGCCATGATGAAAAAAGCCTCATGACATTACCATTATGAGTCCTGTGACTATTAGCATGTGTAGAAACGCGGCTGTTCGTCACAACGTGATCTCTTCTTATTAGTATTAATAATAATGAGAATATGCTGCTTTAATATATCTGTATGTTCAGTCTCATATTAACCGCTTTTGTGTGGGAATGAAAGGATGACTTCTAATGACATCCCTGCTTTTATTTCTTTCTCTTTCATCTTATTTTTCCCCCCTCGTACGACTTTATCTATCTCCTTTTCATGTCATTGTTTTATGTGCCGCCTTTGCTTCATTTAATTTCTCTCTCTCTCTCTCTCTCTCTCTCTCTCTCACTCTCTCTCTCTCTCTCTCTCTCTCTCTCTCTCTCTCTCTCCTCTCTCTCTCTCTCTCTCCCTCTCTCTCTCTCTCTCTCTCTCTCCCTCTCTCTCTCTCTCTCTCTCTCTCCCTGTCTTTCCTTCTGTCTCATTCCGTCTCCTTTGTCTTTTGTTCTCTCGAAACCTCAATGTCAATCGATTACATCCATATCTGAGGTTCCTACTCCTGTCTGACGTACTCTCTCTCCTCCCGTGCTTCTCTGACCCGGGCCAACCCCCCCCACCCACCCACCCTGGCTCCGCCCCAACCCTCCTCTCCTTCCGAACTTGGATGGCATCAATATCCATGTCACCAGTCTGACACTGTCCGACCTGCATCGATAAACATTTGGGGAAGGGAGGCCGATTTTTCTGGGCTGAATAATTTATAGTGCGTGATTAGAAACCCAATCCTGAGTGTGGGATCTGGTTGCTTGTATGTTTGTCTTGGATCTTTACAATAAAACATGACCCAGTCTGATCAGTGAGACTGGGGCCGGAACAAGGACTGCGAGTGTGTGTGGTGTGTGTGCTGCACGTGTGTGTGTGTGTATATGTGAGTGAGTGAGTGAGTGAGTGTGTGTGTGTGTGTGTGTGTGCGTCTGTGCGTGAGTGTGTGTGTGGCACTGATCCGGTCCATCCTGCTAAGCTCTCCTCTGAAGTGACTGTGTTGTGGGATGGAAAGACGAAGCAGGGCTATCCTCCGTGAAGGCCTGTCATCCTGCCTGTGGAGTCCCCCAGCACGTTAAACACACCCTCACACACATCCACCCTCACACACGCGCACATTGCCTTGGACTGGCACTGTCATTATGCTAAAACACAGTCTCTCAAGGCAAGAGAGGCAACTCTTGCTTTCTTGTGCTGGTCTGGCCTTGAGGGAGACTGAAGCAGGTCTGTCTGAACATTGACCACTAGCCCAGCAGGGCTCTGGTGATTCATTCAGATAGCTGCTCCACATCTCTGTCATGGCTGAGATTCACCAGGGCTTTAGTCATGATGCTACAGGTGTCACCAACACACAACTAACACAGAGAGAGGATCATCAAGGTGCGGCCTGTCAACAGAACCAACCCTATTACATTATTGTTATTGCTATTATTAACAGAAGGAAAATACAATCTGATAAGAAGAGCAATTAGAACATGTTTGACAAACCTCCACCTGCTCCCTACAAAGTTTACGTTTCGAAACAATAGCATATTCTTATCTATAGAAATGATACCTAAGTTGTTCTTTGTCCATGCAGAACAACAAAGCGAAACATCTACCGTGACAAAAGTTTGGATCAGATCCTCTACATCTTGAGAAACATATCTATGGCTAAAACGAACCAACCTTTGTGGTTTTACATCTCTGTGTAGAACAAGCAAGCCTGATTTAGAATGCACATCGCCAGAGACGTACAGCAAAAGACTTGAGTCTGAGACAGGGAGCTTTCTGCATGGCAGAGGAGCGGGCTACAGGCTGTGGACCGTGGCAGGCCTGCTTGTCCTTCAGTTAGGCTCATCTCTCTGTGCATCAGAGACCAGTGGAGAGAGAGCTTCACAAACTTCTCATCATGGTTAGAAGTGTGTGTTTGGGAGGGTGGTGGGTTTTCTATGTGTGTGTGTGTGTGTGTGTGTGTGCGTGTGTGCATGGGGAGGGCAGTTACTGTTCATTAGCACATTCAGAATGCCTTGAGGCGTAAGCAGAGAGGGAGGGAGAGGACGAGAATCGGGCTTTGCGAGATGAGCGGGGCGGTTTGTATGGAAATTGACCAGTGTGCTGTAACTGTTGGTCTGGTGTAGAGGCCTTTGAAGTGAGCTGTTCGACACTGTGGAGGTCTTTGTTCTTGGTAATTGCCTAAATGATCTCTGTGGATTGCCGGGCTGCGCTGCAACTGAACTAATCCAGGGGCAGCCCACTGATTTGACAGGGCCCCTTTTCCAACGCCAATCCCCGCCGCACACCACACACACACGCACCACCCAGACCAACAAACACAACAGCCTACCCTATCGTCTATTCTCTTTCGACTCTGCATTAGCGCTGCTCAGCAGGGGTCGCGATAGTGGAGGGGGGTGCGTGTTTGTTGTTGGGTTTGAGGGGACTGTGTGTTCTCGGAGCACGCTTAACCCCCTGCTCCCCCTCCCTCTCCTTGACAGCTTACCCCCCCACACACACACACACACCCCTACCATTGATATGGAAATTAGCAGCAGGCTCCATTTGCAAATTAGGGAGGAATAATTAGCGGGGAGCACTTAGCAACAACAACAATACTACACGCCTCTGATCTAGGCTGAGCTGCCCTCTCTTTGTCGTTTAACCCGCCGCTGGCAGTCAGACAAGCCTTCCCCGTGCTGCAGACACTCGTGGGTGGGTGGTGGTGGAGGGGGCATTCACAACAAGTACTGTGTTTGGCCTGTTGCTGCCTCAGCAAGGTTCAGCCAACCGGTGGAGCAGGGAGGCCGAGCAGAGCCCAGGGCCCAGAGCAGGGAGCCCATACTGGGTTGAAGACCTCACCGGTGGGCTGGAGGGGCTGGGGCAGAGGGCACCACAGATAGTAGGTCAAGTGTACATCCCAGGACCTGAGGTTTCCAGGTCCTGGAGGAAGAAAGCATACCTTTGCCCGTGCCCACAACAAAGGCAAAAAGCAAGGCTTTAAAGAGAAAGGAAAGTTCAGGGTTTTCAGGGTGAGAGGTAAATCATGAGTGGAGTAGGAAATGTGTGTGTGTTTGAAATGATGTGCCTATAGTGTGTGTGTGTGTGTGTGTGTGTGTGTGTGTGTGAGAGAGAGATAGAGAGGGAGACATAGGGAGAGAGAGAGACGGATGCGGGCAGTGATAAAGAGAGAGACTGAGTGGGAGGGAAAGAGAGCATCTACAGATGACTGATAGGGGATCTGAAAAACAGCCTCCATTTCAGGAATATGATTCAATATCACTGGACTGGGAAACCTAGTCTGAGGATCATTAGGGCCAATCTACATACAGTGCTGTTGCACAAAGGCCCTTCAAAGTGGCGGGTGTCATGTTAGTGGTCCGGTGCCAGGGGTAATGAAGAGGCCCCCTCCCACTGTCCCGGGACAGACGTGGAGCCGGGTATCAGGTAGTCCAAGGTCCCATATAAAAGCGCCCCCTATGAATTATAAATCACAGGCCACAGGAGCCACAGCTTGTGGGACGCGGAGGGGACGAGAGGAGCCGTATTCCCGGAACAAAGGACGGGGTGGAGGAGGGGGGGGGTCAGGTGGGGGGGGGGGGAGACATGAATGTGTGTGGGGTGGCAGAAGGGGAGGAGCTGTATGATAGAGCGTGATGAAGGGCAGGAGGATGGGCCTCTTGTTTTGTTGTTTGTCTGGTCATGGAGTGAGAGTGACAAGGCCCTGTCACTGCCAGGCAGCTTGGGCAGGACTGTCACAGCTCTGCCGAACATTGGTCCTCAATCTCTTCTGTCACTCTTCAGCTTAACCGCCGCAAAAACAGTGCCTTGAGCCTTTTTTTTCTCCAAAATAATACTTTTCCTTCTTACAATATTCTTCCTGATTCCTGATAATATTCTTCCTTATTCCTCCATGGTATTTCCATGCTCATGATATTGTATACGAGGATAGTTTGTGGTCATGTCACTCTGGTGAATATGCACTCCATAAAAGTCTGCATACCACCGAGTGTGCGTGTGTCGTGTCTGTGAGAGGGATGATTGTTCCTGACCCAGCTGGAGTCCCTCCCATTGGTCAGCCAGTGGGTTGCCAGGTCTGGTCCGGTCTGGGGGGATTGAATGGAAATACAGTTTTATTTTTTTTGGGGGGGGGAGGCATGCTGATGAAAGGTTGATTGATATGGTGTCAGGCGCTCTGTGATGGATTAAATTGTGTGTGCAGACGGCTGTGGCCCCGGCCAGTCATGGCTGTTGCTGCCTTTTCCGCCAGCCACCACCGCGGCAGCTTTAAGAAAATTTGATTTTCGCAGCTCAGAAACACACGGCAGCCCCTTTCTCTCCGCTGTCTGACTTCCATTTAGTTTGAGAGTGCACAAGTGATTCTTTATTGGATGAAATCTGCGCCGGATTGGATAAAGTGTTAGAGCGCTGAGTCATCTATCACTATCACCGCCCCAGCTCCAGTTTGGTCTTAAAAGAAAAGAATGAAGGCAGAAAACAGGGGAGGAGAAGAAGAGGAGGGAAAACAGACAGCCATAGGATGTTGAAAATTTGAAAATTAACTGTGAAAAAAAAAAAGAAAGAATCTTTCCTCCAACAGTTAAGCCTGTTCCCTACTCGGAGGATGCCAAGCCTCTCTCTGTAGAGATTGGTCTGAAGGGGCTTATTACACTAGAGCGCTACAATCTGCATGGACTGGATCTGCATCCATCCGCAGACAGGGACCCCTGTACTTCCTGCTGACCCCTTTCAACAGGAACACCTCCGCTCGGCGATGTCAACTTGATGACGTGATCCACCTCCCCAACGCTAACATAGAAAGGACACGGCGAGCCGTACCAAACTAACGCTCATCTCTATTTTTTCCCAGCGTCTATCAGTATCTGGTGCCCCGACCTGCCTCTTCCCTCTCTCACAGTATCCCCCCCCCACTCCCACCCTCCTTCCTAGTCCAGAGTGGCTCCAGTCCCTCCACCCTGACCCCCCAACCCCTTTTAGGGGCTGATCCCAGCGCCTGAAGCCATCCCCCTGCCCCAGAAACAGATGAACACCGCCCCCAGGTCTGACAGTGGTGCTGGCCGCATGGCCAGCCGCCCCACCTCGCACAGCCCCCCACCCCCCCCCCCGCCCCTGTCAGCCCCGCAAACGAATTAGCCAGCCTTGTTTGTTTGCTCGCATCTGACCACCATCTCCCATCCATCCATATTTAAACACTAGACCTTCTGTCCCTCCCTCTCCCCATTAGTGCCAGGCTCCAAAGACCAAATGGTCGCGGATTTAGCTCAGGGCAATGCAGGCGCTCAGAGCGCATCCAGGAGAGAGGGAAGGAGGAGGATGGGGGGGGTGGGGGGTGGGGGTGGGGGGTGGGGGTGGGGGGGGGGGTGTAGTGGGGGCAAAGTTGGGAGAGAAAAGGAGGCGAAGGGGGAATTATTTAAAAGCGCAAACTCCTATGTATTTCATTTAGTCATGCATAATTCATTTTGAAATGAGCTTCAGACGATGTAAATCTGTTCAGAGACTGACTCTTTTCCGAGCCTTTACCCCTCAAGTGTCTCTGTGGCTGGGCTGTCCTGAGGCAGTGTGGACCCCCTCCTTTAATAAGTCATGACGGCATCGCTGCAGCACTTATGGTCTGGCCAGAGACCTTTAATGAGGGCTGGGAGCCCAACTCAACGCATCCCCCAGAAATATTTTATTAAGAGCATTTAAACACACTACGTCCACTCAGGGTGTATGACCACATTTGAGAGACACCAGAGTCTGTATCTGTGTCATGGATGGTCACGGGCAGCGGTTCCCCTGCCCCGGACAAGCTGAGGAAGGACAGGAGATCCACCCTAGTCTCTGGTTGTGCTGGGGGACAAGCCTGTGCTGATAGACACTCATAAGACCACTCTGTGTCCAGGAGGGGGTCCTTATCTAACTGATTTATTGTGTCTCCCGGGGGTCGGAGCAATGACCTCTGTTCTCCTGCTCTGTTGATGATGGACCGTTAGTGAAGACAGAATATTCACAGGTCACCCAAGTACACTCTGGCCCAAATACTGGTCACCTGCCTCCCGAGGAACCAATTAGAGGTTGCGTTTATTCAAGTGGACAGGGGCTCTGTGCGTCCCTAATCACAGTGTCATTTAGATGAGCTGTTTCACGAAAATGCCTCCCAACATTTCATATTTCGATATGACAGGTAATTACTTTGATCAGAATGCTATTTAACACGCTCACCCCTGGGGACACAAACGTGTTAACATGGAAAGAAAAACAACTGCATTTGTCATTAAGATTTCTCTAACTTTTTATATTAGGCGAGTCCAGGAGTTATTATCTTCTTTGGCTCTGGAGAATTTCATTGACATATTAATGTAGTTTAAACCAGAGGAAGAGCCACTGAGGTAGAGATAGAGATCCTATCACAGGTTAAGTCCAGTCTCTTTGATACTGGCAGACTGTCATTAAAGTGTTGCTTAGGCCCTCAGCCATAAATCCACTATTCTAAGACACCTGACCTAGGATAATGGCAAGTACATTGTTAATGCATCATTTTTTTAATAAGTTGGAAAATTGCTTAGACCTCTGAACAAAGCCACAGTGAGGGAAGGAGCACTGACAGTAATAATAAAAGGTAAGAAAGTCTTTCTCTTTCATTCCTTTTAAGTTTCCAACATCCAAGACTGAAGCAAACTAGCAAGAAAAAAATCATTACGCGTTTGTTTCATCTGAGTCTTTCTTCCCCAGCACAGAAACACTGGGCTGATTAAAGATGACTAAAATCTAAAACCGACCGCGCCAGTTCTTCTCCTTCCTCTTCTCTTCAACTTTTATTTTTAATGGAAAACCTGCCCTGAGCTCGTTTACTCAGGAACAGAGGGACATAAATGTTTTAAAATTTTACCAAAAAAGAAAGAAAAAAAAGTGAAGAAAAGGGGAATGGAAGGAGGAAAGGACAGGTAATCGGAGAAAGATTTTAATCTTAATAATTCATAAAGCAGTCCCTCAATCCCCCTTTTTCTCTTTCCTGACTGGTGTTTGATGAAGATACAGGCTTTATTTTCGCTGGGAGATAGCAGGTCTAGGTAAATGCTGCCGTGGTAGTGCGGTGTAGATTTCCCCTGATAAGGCTAGTATGTTAGTGTAACCAGAGGGAGTGGAAAACAGCATTACCCAGCCTCAGCAGAGAGAGAGCAGCAGAGAAGGCCCTGGCCTCAAACAAGGTTAGAATGGCAACAGAGGCCCCAGGGACACCAGGCGGGGAATCAAGCCAGATTCTACACTGATTGTACACCTAGGGTCGTGGGGTTAGAGATGGGTAGGGAACAGTACAGCCATGAGTCTATATGTGTCTAAGTCTCTGCGTGTGCGTGTGTTCTATGGATTCAAGCAAACGTGTTTACCAGCTATGGATACAGTTAAACCAAGGTTCACTGGTCACGGCAGGAAATGGTTCCCCACTGCTTCGACGCGTCATGCTTGTTCTGTGCTGGAGGGAGGCACAAGTGATTACTGTAATTGACTGCACTATTATCAGGATTATTCTGACGATCTCTGCACTTCCCGTGGCTGTGATCTCTGTCTGCAGTGTCTGTCAGGCCCAGGGAGGACGTCCTGCTAAATGACAAACTTGAATACGAAATCACATCTGTTGTTTTTTTGCGCGGGGATGGGTTATTTAGCCGAAACACCGTAACAAATAATGTAACTTCAATAACATACAAGACCAGAGTAGCTGAGAGAGGGATGCAGAGAAAAGGAAATTAAATGGAGGGGGGGGGGGGGGGGGTTGGTGTGTGTGTGTATGGGGGAGGGGGTGTTGAATTTAGGTTTGCCCCTATGATCACTTTTAAGTTGTGTACCAGCATGCTTAGCGGCGCGGCCACTCAGACCTGCAGCCCCTCAGGGCTGAAGCTCAGCTCAAAGTGGACTGCCTCTCCTCTCCTCTTCCTGGCCGGCAGTCTCCAGCACCTTTCCACCCCAGTGATCACACCCTCCAGCCCAGGATGTGTGTTGACACTGTGTCGGAGGAAGCGTTCTCTGATAATGCCCCGGTATTGATCAGCTATCCGCAATGCGTGCTGCTGGGAAAGAGATCTGTATTCAATCCCGACTGATTGCTGATGCTGTCAGGCTAGCGGGCCAGTGAGCTGGTGATCCCACTGGCCGCTCGCTGTTTGCCTCTGTTTGTTTTACGCAAGCCCAGGGTTCACCAGAGGTGGGGGGCCCCCTCTCCACCCATCTGGAGCCCCAGTAGTCAAGTTCAACCATGTGTCTGGGGGACCAGGGGTCTGGGAGGGTCTGGGGGGTCCAAGGGTCCTGATGGAAGGGGGGTCTGTGGGGGGGGGTCTGTGGGGGGGGGTCTGGGTGTCACGTCCATCTGGACCAATTTGCATAGAGAGGCCAGCTGAGAGAGACAGCCAGTCAAGGGACAGGAAAGCCAGGGCGCAGGGGGCTGATTTCCTCCAAATGTGATTTCTCTAAGCAGGAGAGAGCTGAACGGCCATCCTTTTCTATTTATTTAATGCAATGCGAATTGATTTTCAAATCAACCCTTGCTGTGGAAAACCCAATTGGTTCATGTTTATTTACCCTGTGTGTACTTTATGGTATGCATGAGATGCGCTATCCAGAGAAATCACCAACAATTATATCAGGGAAATATAGGAGAGAAATATCAAATGCTTCAAATCAGTGACAGGAAACCGTACATCGAAAACACACTTTGGTCCGTCCAGGAAGTAGGTGATTTTACACACACCTTGATGGCCGCTTGTGGTGATGTTTGCAGCCCATCTCTGAGGGTTTGATATTTGTGTGCTTGTGTGTGTGCGTGTGTGTGTGTGAGAGAGAGAGAGAGAGAGAGAGAGAGAGAGAGAGAGAGAGAGAGAGAGAGAGAGAGAGAGAGAGAGAGAGAGAGAGAGAGAGACGCAGCGGTGTGATTAGACTGAGTCCTGTCCCCCCTGAAGGTGGAGGGGCCAGGCGTGAGGCTGCACTGCTTTTCTTGTCTATTGTGTGTGATGGTGGCCCTCTCAGTGCTCAGCCCCAGACTTCTGACCCTTTTCATTCTGCTGTCCGGCTCCAGCTGCCCCGCAATCTAGTAGCCATTAGACTACTGAACAGATGCTCAGGGGGTGGGGGTGAATTCAAATAGGGGTCTGCTCAGATCCCAAATCATTTTCATAGTTCTTCAAATAGATTTTTTCGGAAAGGGAGCGGGAGAATATTATACAGCCATGGCTGGTATTTTCTTTAAAATGATTTATGGATTTTTAAAACAAAAACGATAGGAGTGTATTGCTGTAATTTTAGCGAAATCCAATTGCTGTTGTCTGAGCAATGGTCAGTTGGGTGTGTGTGGTGCATGTGTGTGATAAATACAGAGATAGAGACAATGTGTGTGTTTCTGTGTGTGTGTGTCTCCAGGCTAGACAAAGCGTCCTGCTACTTGACAGTCGCCCCTGTCAGCGCTGTGGCCCAGTAGTGTGTGTGTCTGTGTGTGTGTCTGTGTGTGTGTCTGTGTGTGTGAGTGTGTGTGTACCGTGTGTGTATGTGAGTCTGTGATCAATCTCACATGGATCAGTCATGGTGTCAGAGAAGCAGTGGCTCTGACTCTCTCTCCCTCTCCCTCCCTCTCTCTCTCTCTGCCCCTCTCCCATTTCTCTCTCTCCTGCTGCTCTCCATCCTTCCTTCCCTTTGGCTCTGTAGGAGAGTTGGGTCAGGAGCGAGCTGAGAGACATCCACACATCCTGCTGGAGGATAATTAATGGAAGCCAAGCTGGAAGTCTGATCCTGCCACTGGAATACTCCAACCAGGTACCTCTCTCTTCTTTGCTGTGGGAGCTCTCTGGCCTGTCTGACTATCAGCTAAGCTATGACTGTTGATCTGCTGACCAGCGTTCCTACCCTCACTCCCCAACTCTCTCTCTCTCACTCACTCCCTCACCCACTCACTCGCCACACACACCCTCTCTCTCCCGCTTACTCTCACTGACACATTGCACACACACACATTTACACACACACAAACACACACACACCCCCACACACACGTAAATACATACACACACACACACAAGCTGACACAATTGTTCACACTATGACACATTTACTCTATACACCTTAGCTGGTTACTTCAACACTTCTTGCTTTGCGAAGTACTCTGTTTCTGGTTTATATGTTGTGTGGGTTTACAGGTGTATAGAAATATATAGTTCATGCTCTGAGGTGGCAAATGTCAGATATTTGAAGTTGAGGTGGGCTGTCTGTACTATACAGTTTGCTTTGGGCGTGTGCCTCTGTATCTTTAATCAATTCCACCTTTCTCAAAGGTTGCTGTTGCTTTTCCTTTTGTTGTTATTATGTGTTTTGTGCTGTTTGTTTGCTGAGATGAAACTGAAATCTGTAGATAACGTTGACACATTTACAGTAAAAGCTCCTCAAAGCGATTTTATGAGACTGTGCTGTATGAGAGTTTCACAACTGTATTTAAGACAGAGTAATCATATTATATGGAGTTAATTGGCATGGTGTTTTTTCTTCACCTGTCCCTCTGAAGGATAGCTGACACCAATAGGGCTGCACTTATATTTATTCAAGTGCACAGGGTTTTTCTTTTTAGATCTGCAAACATGCACAGAATGAACATTTCAATTTGAGTGATTTCAAACTATACAGTAACCACATTTTTTGTTTGAGAATCAAACATTCTTTGAGTTGCATAAGGTCATAGCTTTAATAAAAGCATCAAGGAAAGTATGGCAAAATAGGAGGGAATGTCTTATCTGCATGTGACTTATCTGCCTTTGCAATTGATTCTTTCCAGAGTTTTCGCAATTGACAGTCTGGACTAACTTTCCAAATGCTGGGTGTTGATACGTAGGCACTTCATTCAATTTTTTTGTGAGAGTGGAGATGAGCTTTCCTGCAAATGTCACTGGAATTTTTGGATGGAGCGAGAGCTGTTTCAAAAGGCTCAGTACAATAATGTCTTTCAGCAGCTTTTGAGGAGGACTGGAAAAGGGGCTAATTACCAAAGTGAAGGAAGGTGTTGGTTGTAGAAATGTCTGGGTCTCTTTAATGTTTTCCTCTCCTCAACTGGCGGCCAGATGTTTTCTGACCGTGATCGTTGGACAACGTTGTATTGTAATTTCACTTTAACCACATTAGCTGCCCATTTGGCAATTGTAGTCGGGTGAAACAGTTAGAACTTGTTCTAAACTTAATTCACATGTACACACCCCAAGGTTAATGGCTAACAAATTAACCCCTGAGGCATTATCTTACAAATAGCCTGCAGCAAATGATAACCTATAATCCATATCACCAATTATGTGTCAGGCGGAGGGCCGTGGCCGTGACCTGTCTCCCATGAAGGGACTCTCTCCGGAAACAGGATCTGCTCCTCCATGCAGAGTGGCCTTAATGATGTCATTATAGGGATAAAGAACACAGGCACCTGGGACCACCTCATCCTCTGGGCCAGTTTCTCTGTCCGTCTGTCTCTGGATCTATCTATCTGGATCTCTGACTCTCTCTAGATATATCTGTCTCTCTGTTCGACTGTCCCTCTCTAGATCTGTCTGTCTCTCTCTGTTCAACTGTCTCTCTCCGGATCTACCTGTCTCTCTGTTTAAAAGTCTCACTCTAGATCTCTCTGTCTCTCTGTTTAACAGTCTCTCTCTAGATATATCTTTCTCTCTGTTCAACTTTCTCTCTCTCGATCTCTCTGCCTCTCTGTTCAACTCTCTCTAGGTCTGTCTGTCTCTGATAACTGTCTTCTAGATCTATCTGTCTGTCTGGATCTCTCTGTTTGTATGTCTATGGATCTATGTTTGTCTGTCTTTCTCTAGATCTACCTGCCTGCCTCTCTCTAGATCTATCTGTGTCTACTCAGTCTCTCTTCCTCGTCTACCAGTTCCTATTTTTGGTAATCCCTCTCTCTTTTTGTGACTAGAATCCTCAACTGTGTGCTGGGAGTCTTAAGGGCATGAGAGGTGTATTACGTAAACAACAGGTGTAACATCACTGCTACACAATCTGTACAATACAATACATAATACATTTTTCTAAATAACATATCGACTAGTGATGTTATTCTTCTGCTATCATAAAAAAAATGGTTTTCATCCTATCCTAAACAAACAGATGTCTTCTGATTGCAACAGGTCAGTCCAGTGTTAGCTCACACTTGTGCTTTCAATAACCCATCCAAATGTAAATGGTTCATAATGTCTGCTTGTTTTTAAAATAAATACCTTGTTGAATTAGTACTTTTGTAGGACAGACTGTGGAGATTCACAGTCAAGGCTATCTTGAGTAAGTGTGTTTTTTTTTTCTACCTTGGAATTGACAAGTGACACACACCAGCTCATGCAGGTGAAGGACAGAAATAGAGCCAATGAATATTTTGTGTTACTTTACGGAGTAGTCGTATATAATTTCACCGAGATGAAAGTCTTCAAGAATTGGACACTCTCCAGGGTCTGCATGTATCATCTTCGCCATCATGACATATGGATTAGGACAGGTCATATACTATAGCTTACATGTGCATAACATGTGTAATTCAATACAAGAAGGTATGACATATAAATAACTTCTTCTATTTTAAAATAGATTTAGGCTATTAATTGAATTACATAGGCCTAGTGGTAAAGACATATTTATTTTTTGTCAGTTTTAGTTAATTGTGCTGACATTTCATCAACTTTTCAATTAAACATTTATCTAGTATAGGTTGACTGGAATAAACAATAGGCCAACATTATAATTTGGTCCAAATAGATCGTGGACAAGAGCGTTTTTACACTTAATGATTGGAAGGATGTAAGTACATGTTAACCATCGGAGGAGAATGTGTGTTACGTAACTTACTTCAGTAAAGTGGACTATTACTTTTCAATTCGTTCACTGTGGTCATCTATTCATTTTCTCAGTTACACAAGACACAAACTGCGTTTTTGCATACTAGGTATAAATAGCGTGCTGGGTTTTTATGTTGTTGCAATATCATGGGGCATGAGGCAACATCACAGCTACATTATCAATTGATTTTGATATGTCAACTGAAATTATATATATAACTCAAAATTAAATTATAAGTAATTTGGTTTATTTTAAACATTCACTTACGTTTTTACGAAAACTGCTGCTGAAAACTAGCGTCTTGATAATTTGATTGAAATTAGAAGTCGATAGCTAGTTTACAAAAGTATTGGATTAGCATATGTCTAGATCCTCGGTATATACGTGGAAAAGAAAACAGCTACATTTATCAACCAATCATAAACTAATTTCTGACGTCAACAATAGGCTAATTAACTTTTTCTGGAACTGTTTTTCAACAGGAGTGGTTGCATTTTTAAATTGAAGTTCTGCGGAACGTGTTTAGCCTATTACATGCTTGATGATGAATCGTCTACCCCAGCCTATTTTAAATCATCAAGTGGTCAAATAAATGCCGTTTATAAATTATATGATAAAACTAGAGATAGCTATATATAACACTTATTAAAATAAGAAAAACAATAGCAACAACAACTAAAATATAGCCTACATTATTAACAATTGTAATGCATAACCATAATTACAAAAGCTTAACCTACACATTTTGATATAAAGGCTTAAATTAGTTTAATGACGATAACACTATAATTCAATTAATAATTCGAAAGATTTTCCATAGAATTAATCTAACATTTGACACAAATATGAACCATACCGATTTGACCAAGTCAGCCGTGGCGCTACATGTCCATGCTCTCAGGCAGTTTGTCCTGGGCTTTCACGGTCAACGGCACCAGGGACCTTGAACTTCAACGTGAACGGTGAGGAGTTCACAATGTGAGGCAGTCCTACAATGAGATTACAGCCATATGCCTATCACTAGACGCAAAGTGACAAATAGATATTGTTGTGTTGTTGGGTTGAAATGGGATAAACAACCTTGTTGAAGGGCAAAATTGTGAAGCAGATTTCACTCATAGATATGTTGGATTTTAGAGCTTAGTGCTTTGTGTCTTCAAGCAAACCAACACAGACTACTATCACCATTGCCATCATCTTCCTTCATAGTCTAAAAGTCTAGTTGTGATAAGATGATCTCCACGCAGTGCACTGTCAGTTCTCCAGACCTTCAGATTGATTGTCACCTTCCGCAGATAACACGGAATAATACTGTATATAAATAGCAACACGTATTAATTATTTCTTTTGCTTTCCCCTTCATGTCATTGTGGTTACTTGCCTACACTTTGCCTACTTCATGCTCTCTGGTCCTCCCTTTTTAAAAAGTATTTTGTTTCACAAATGTTAATTGATTAATGATAAAAACAGTTTTGTTAATAGATACTTTTACATCCTGCACTGGTGTCTATTTCCATAGACCATTATCATGCGTAAGACTGCGGGCCTATATTTGCTGCATGATTTTTCAGACTGCTTCCTATTTGTTGGAATAACTGAATCATATTTTGATGCTTGAAGACCTTTTTCTCTGGATGAAAGAAAAGACATGGGAGAACTATGGAAATGGTGTGAATAAACGTGATTATTTATGTCTAGCAAAGGAAATTGTTAAAAGAGTAGAAAACAGGAAAAGAGCTTTGCTATATGGGAACCTTTTATAGCAAGCTGTGATGGATAAAAGATCTGGCTTAACAGCAATGTTTCAACATGGTTCACAATTATTTGCCCACGTAATGTCAAACAAAGATACCTGAACAATACATACAAATATAACCTAAAAAAAACTTTGCTTCAGGTCAAGTCGCTCCAGTGTTTGTGCAGTCTTACTATTTATACCCTTGCTCCTTTGCCAGTGTAGTAAAGGGAAAATGTTTGAATTTCTGTTCTGATAGGAAAAGGGTTAGGTGAAGTTTACAGTTAAAAAGGAAATGGAGCTGACTGCACATGTTCAAGAGACGTAGTGCACTCATAGATAGAAAGGTACCCGTTGTTACAGGCCTGCCTGGCTTCTGTATGCTAATAAACGTAGGCCAATTATGTATTTTCAAACATAGCCCTTAGGTCCGCTTTTCATAGACCCATGTTTCATTAGCGAATTAATCAAGAAAAGTTGTTTTCTTTTTTTTCTTTTTGTTCTTCTATTCAAAACAATAGCACTGTTAATTGAAATTAATGATAATCATATCTCTCATATAAAGATAGTGGCTTATTTCAGATTTAGCTGCTGAGTCAATGCTAATATGTTGTCATTCTTCGTTTTTTTTAAGCCTAATTATTGTCTTCCTGGTGATAAAAGCCCTATTAGAATGTAATGAATACTAATTAGACCGAATAAACTTGTCATTCTCTGTTGTATCACTTGCCAAATTCCTCAATATTTAGCCAAGGGGTAATTAATACGGCGATTACCCTACAATAAAGCCTAATTATCACTAATTGGTTCAAAGGGGGCTTAAGTAATTATTACAGACTAATTGAAATCCTTTAGGAAACGAGATTGTTGTGTATTCTAAGCAGAAGGTCCTTACAAGCTGCTCTCAGTGGTAAACACTATTCACATTCAAATGAGACCATGGCACAGAAACAAGCACGCGCCCGCCTCCCAGCCTCCCATTAAAGCGATTCGCCTTTGTTGCCAAGTGATGTATTAACCTGACATGTGCTAAGAACTTATTTGGTTAATTTTGTGGATGGCACAGTGCCCGACAGCAGGAAGATAACTAATCCCCAGAGCAAACAGTAAATAGGCTGATATATTTAGAGAGAAATAACGCACTGGAACATTTCATTCGATCAAATATCCCACATGTATATTATTATTTTTTCTTTCTTAGACTTTAGACAATTCACTACAACTTTTTGATGAAGTTGTTTAGTTTCGATTGAAATAAAATGTATTTATAAATAAAAAAATATCCGTTTTAAATGTTTAATAATTATGTTAAACAAATGCACTTATAAACACTGACTAAATATCACTGCAGTAAAACCTATGAAATTATCAAATGAAACGTAGTCCGAAATTCAGAAAATTGTTTATTGTCAATGTAAATACATTTACGGATATTACAGTCGAGGAGGCTTGCACCTGTCTCACTCGCGCTGGGATTGGCACCCCTTGTGCAGCCGGGTTCGGGAGCAGCTCTGCTGGCCATGACCGGCGATGCGTGTCAAATTTTGACCCCCCACGCCTTTCCTGCGGCATTTGTCTTTGTTGTTCAACGCACTGAATACGTGACCTATATAAGCATTTTAATGTCTGTTCTTCGTTCCACTTTAGACTGATAGGAAATAGGATAAATTTGTCTGTATTTCTGCTCATTTTGCACATATTTTTGTGCCCCTGGTTTAGCTTTGATAAGTGTAATATTAATATGATGTGGATGTGTCAATGGCAGGCTGCATACCTGACTGAACAGACAGTCTGTGATACTGGGCCTAATGCAATATTAATGCATGCAGGGTTTGTTTGATATCAGAAAGGATGTCTCTCCAAAAGTGGCCTCCACAGGGACCCTTCCAGAGTTGAGCATACATAATACTAATGATCACACTTTTTAGCCTCCATCTGAACAATTTTACACTCCTTTTTATGTGACAAATGTAGAAAGCATTGCTCTTTTATCATACTTTTTCCACATGCAAGCATATATTTTTGTCTACATAAAAATACATTTTCTCTGTGGTTCCACACCTCCAATCGGAACACTTTAATAACTTATAATTATGCACACCAGGATAGAAAATAATAGCATACAGAAATTATTACATTGCATGAATCATATATTTCATCAATGGCAATTGAGATGTGTTTAAATGGTCAATCATGTCAATTGGTTGTATTGATTAAAGGATTGTGAAGATGTAAGTGGGATGAGTGGAAGCTCCTGGCTGTGTCTCGTGAACAGAGAGGAGAGCTGAGGATAATGAACCATAATGCAGCAGAGGCAGGGTCTCCTGCAGAATAATCCCAAATCATACCCCCAAAACAAGCAAGCCGTCTCCTGGGTGCTGCAAGGTCAAGTCCATGACCCCTGACCTGTGTAGGTCTGTGTCTGGAGTGGGGCTGGGGCAGGCGTGCATGGAGAGGGTGTGGGGCCTGCTTGTTGTCTGCCTCTCCAGCTATCTAGCTGGCCTGCTCCTCTCACCAGGGTTTTAGCCCTACACTCCATCTATTATTTAGCAGGCTTATTAAAAGTTATTTCAGAGCCGTCAGGGCCTGCCAGATGACCTGAGACAGGAGGCCTCCTGAGTGTCCAGATCAGCGTGATGGGAGGCAGGAGGAAAGCCCAAATGGACAGAGCGGGACTGCTAAAAACACACAGGTTAAAAACAAACAGGAAATACCGCCTGCATTATTCAAGGGGGCATGTGCTATAGGAGAAATAAGAGGTCTTCAATATTTCACAAGCACAATCACCAACACGGATGCATGTTTAATTGAACCCAATGGCAAAATGGGCAAAATAAAATAACATGTCAAATAAAAAATTATATAACATTAGTTAGACTGTACCCAAATAATCCTGAACAACACAGAAGCAAAACATAGAATAAACATCACAAATGTATACCACCAAAAACAAAACAGGACATATCTTATTTTATTTTACTGTTAAGTTAATTTGCACAATAATCGCAGACATGGCCAAAGAATGTCCTGGGATTGGCTAGACTCCTTATTTTTTATGATTAAAATACAAATTCATATTGTACAGCAGTGCAAAAAAAAACACGGCATTCTTTCTACTTCAGATTCAATTCATAAATCCATGCAATTTTGAAATCACTAAAACAGCTATTGTATTCAGCTCTAGCGGCCTTCAAATTTGAGCCCTCGGTGCTCCAACCCATTTTACAACACCTCTTGCTGTGCTCTTTGCTTGGTTTTGAATATTCATATCCTTGTTGAAGAAGTGTGACATAACCTTTTCCCCCTAATGTGATGTGTGCACATGCACTTCCCAGCTGTGTCCGGAGAGGGCTTGAGCACCGGGGCTACGGGGGGGTCGAGGTGCACAGGGTACGGGAGTGGGCTGAGGCGGAAAGGTCAGGGGAGGCAGGAGACAGGCGGGCCGGCCGGCTGCTGAGGCTTTGAACCTAACAGATGGTGAAGGTTAGGTGACGTCCCCTCGCCTGGCCTTTCCCCAGTAATTGAGGATAATTTGAGCACCAAAGAGAGCAGGCCTGTCCACTGTCAGGCCGGGAGAAGAGAGGCGAGGTTAATATGAAAATGATTTTGCATTACCGCTGGCTTTGCGAGGCTGGCTGCGCGAGCTCTCCCTGGCCCCGGTCCTAATCCTGGCCTGAGGCTGCAGGGATGAAGAGTGTCACCCTGGGTCCAGGCGCCACGCCACACTCATGAATATATCACCCAGCCACGGGCCTGTGCCCCCCATTAACCAGCCCACTGCCAGGACCCATTACACCCACCCACTCAGGAGCTAAGGGCTCGGGGGGCATTTTGGGGAGGTTTGGGGTGAACTGACATCACCCCCAGTCCTGTAAGAACAAAAGAGGGGTACACAAAGGCCATGTCATATGAGAGGGATTGCACACATCTTCCTTCCTCTGCAGGAACGGTTTTCACCTAAACATGCAAGGCCAACACCACAATAATCTCTGATACTTCACGACATCTACAGTACTTTGTTCGTACTTTTTTGTTACAAAAATAACCCACATTCAACTGAACAGAAAATGCATATCTTTGGATATGCATGTTTTATGAAAATGTATTTGTTATTTGCCCCACATTTTCATAGTAAGCCATCAGTGTATTTCCAGTAGTGCAAACAGTACAGTAGATTTGTATAGTGACTACACTGTGACTGCTGTTCCCCATAGCCCTGTCTGGTATGTCAGCTGTAACTGTGGGACCAATTCTGGCCAGAAAGTTGCCTCTTTGGTGTGATGAAGTCATTTACAACTATTGATCTGATAGTCAAACTGAACATGTATTAACCTGGAGAGCCTTGGAGGGAGTTTCTGGGAAAATGGAGGTGCCCCAGGGACCCCTCAGCAGCTCTGCTGAGACTCAGTAGACAGATATGTAGCCCAGGAAGGTAGGCTTTGCCCAGGCCCTTCTAAAACTCAGTGTAAACGCTGACCACACTGCTGCCGTAGCTACTTTGTTCTCTGTTAAAAACAGATCTAAATGCGCAAATTTGGCGCATTCTTTTGATCTTATTTACACATTTATTTAAATGTACATATGGTGATTATTTGTATTTTATTATCTATGTCACATGATACTTTGTCATCGTCATTAATCTGTAATCATTTGTTCAAAACTTTGAATTGTCTGTTGTCGAGTATTTACCTTTGTAAAGTCCTCTAGCTGTAGACAATTCTGTGTACATGTGCTTTTTCACTGTGTGTGTGTGTGTGTGTGTGTGTGCATGTGTGTTTGTGCGTGTGTGTGGGCACTATGGCCGGTGGGCTCCCCTAGGTGTAGCCCAGATGAAGGCGTCTTTACTGGGGTTGTCCCCATCACCATGCCCTCTGCTTGTCCCCCGTGTTCCCCAGGAGTGACAGGCCTTAACACAGCCTTTCTTCTTCTGACCTGCTCTCTGAACGCTGCCTGCCTCCCTCTCCACCTGGCTCATCTGTTCCTTCCTCCTAAGCGTGGGCTAGCTGACTATCTTGTCCCCCTCAGTACTTAGTAAACTATTCAAGTTCAAGCTGAAGTCTCAAGATTAATGGGGCTTTATTGTCTCTGTTCACACTCCAGACTTCCTTCAACAGAAAAAGGGTAAAGTGGTTAAATTAGCTTGGGCAAAAGAGGGAAAATATGACTCCCCGCCCCCTCCCCCCCCTCCTCTCTCTCTCTCTCTCTCTCTCTCTCTCTCTCTCTCTCTCTCTCTCTCTCTCTCTCTCTCTCACTCTCACTCTCACTCTCACTCTCTCTCTCTCTCTCTCTCTCTCTCTCTCTCTCTCTCTCTCTCTCTCTCTCTCTCTCTCTCTCTCTCCCTCTCTCTCTCTCTCTCTCTCTCTCTCTCTCTCTCTCTCTTTATCAGGCAAGGTGAATGGTTACAGAGGTCAGCTGTGTTGTCAGAAGAGAAAGAGACTGAGAGAGCAGGAGAGGTTGAAGGCAGACATATTCAAACAATGGGAGAAACAGCTGTTTTATACAAACCACATAGCTTAATCAAACTTACACACACACACACCCCCCCCACACACACACACACGCACACACACACACACACACACAGATCTGTCAGTATTAAAACTGAAACATGGAGAGTTTTAACCCTCATATGTCTCACAGTTCTCAGAACTTTCTACATGCAATCAATAACAACGATAAACATATTTTTGACAGTGTACATTTTGTTTTTGTTATTTTTTATACACCGAAGGTATCTGGGTACAGTCTTCAGCTGTGTGAGGCTGAAGATGTTATCTGGCATGTGTTTTCTATTTTCCATGCAGAAGCTAGCGACCTGAGGAGGGCCAGAGATACGTCAGGCTTCTCTCCATAATCATCCTCTTATTATTTCACTTTTTTGTCTCCAAATGAAAAAAGGGCATTCATCACTCTGTTGACCTGCAAGATCATGGCAGAAAGTACTCCTTTGAACAGTAAAACTAAAATTCACTTTTAAATAAGATCAATTGTAAACAAACCGAGGCCAACCCTTTGAAAGTCCTTGCCAAGAGATTTACCTCGCCCTGTGGCAAATAATATTTCTTGAACTGGGTTTAAATTTCAAGTGTCTTGGGTTTATAAAAAACAGGAACAAAAGAAAATCAGTCTCTGAACAGCAAATTTTATCTGCTGCTGGGGCAAGATGTCAAGATTGCATTTTTGTTGTCTCAAATACAGGAGCAGGGATGGTGTAAAGAAAATGCCAGAATAAACCAGTCTTTTTGTGTTTTCTTGTATTTAGTAGGATCACAAAAACATACAATTTGCTAACATTATTTAGGTAAATATAGAGATATATTTTCTAAATATCCTATTTATCATATACGTTGTATTAAATGCTAGTTCAGCGCTGGTCTTTTTAAAGAGCCTATTGCTTGTTACATACACATATATAGCTTTTGGCTTTATGGTATTTTTCTTTAACGCCACAGTACATGTAATTTGATGAAATTACATAGTATATGTAATTTGATGAAAATGCACACAATTTTATTCAAATGCCAAAGATTCTTTGCAACATTTCAATTTAGAATATCTCTGTGCAAAATCCCTTCCATTTCTGCAATTTTTTTGTGTTAGCTGCAATATCAGAGGTGAACTAGAGATATATAACATTTGATCATGGTCTCTAGTTATTCTTCAGTGTGTACTTCAGGATAATTATGATTATGGTAGCAATAACTATTTACTATTTGTTGGTAATAACAGCGATAAGCGCCCTAGTAATGACTTACTCCCTTGATCAGTCTCATATAAAGCTAAGATGAAAGCGTGTGGGATTGTGCTAGGGTCTTGGTGTGACCTCTCTGGATCCTTAATATCCTCCCTTCCTCCTGTCTCCTCTGCTCCCTGCATCCCTCTCTGAAAGGGTAATAACCCCACGTCGGCACAAGCATTTCTACTGCTCCATTTTGCTGGCTGGGGTAGTTTTTTTTTGTCTTTTGTTTTTTTTTTTAATAGAACACATCAGAGAGAGATGGGTAAGTAATCATGAAAGAAAACTCCTGCTGCACCCCTGACTCCCTTTTTTAATTGGACACAGCTTTTTAAGTGAACCTCAGTCTCCAGATTCAGGCAGGAACAGCACTGGCTGTAATTTCGTTTCTCTTTGTAGTGAGCCCTTGTCAAAGCCAAATAAAGCCAGTCCAGCTCCCCAGCCAACCAACCTTTCCCTGCGAACTGCTACAACCCACCCATAGTGCCTCCTCTGTCATCTGGTGTTCCACTCTACTTAAAACAGAACACGAGGGGGGGAAAGGAGAGGTAGACAAAGAGGAGAAAGAGAATGAAAAAGTCCCCCGGCCTCGCTACCATCATTTTATTTTGATTTTTTCCATCCTATTCTTTAATCCCTCTGATGAAGTCTGGACAGGCACGGGCATGCTCTTGCAGACAGCAATTTCACTGCACCATATGTGTCTCACACGTAAGATCCCGGGGAAAAGAGGGGCCGGGCAGGAGCACGGACAGGAGGAAAGAGAGAGGGAGAAAAAGACGACATGAAATAAGAAAGGGGGAGAGGGGGGGGGGGGGCTTCTGTTGGGGCGCACTGATACCCTCTGATTATCCCTGCGTCCGTAACTGCAGCATCCACCCACCTATCTGTCACTCACAAGCACGCACACACGCACCATAACCTAAAACAGCCCGGGATATCTACGAATCAAATAGAACATGGCCACATAATACATTTGCACTCGTGATAAACATGCACTCCTATGCAGGTAAACAAATAAGCCAGGTACTCACACAAAATGGTGGCGAGCCAAATGCTCGCTGGCCCCTCCATGAGCAGAGGATGTGATGCCGGCACCCCGATCACGTGACTAGAGAGGATGGAAAATGCTGCCTGGAGCGCACACTGTCGCTGTCCTGCACACTGCTCCCCTTCTTCCTCGAGCCGCGTCCCCTGGAGCAGGGGTGCATCGCACAGTAATGGAGGCGATGCCACACGGAAGGATCACCCGGCTACCTCCGCAGTGGTCCCTCAAGCAATGCTACACAAACAGTATCCACTCGTGAAATGCATCGTGTTTTGAAGGGAGCCTTCCTGATTCCATGCTTTCATGCATCTAGAGTATGTATTATGACAAGACAAAATACATGTTTCGGAAATACATGTTGTTTCATGTTGGGACCTTAATCAAAACTGATGACTATTACTTCAACAGAATTTGAACCTTTATTTATCTTCCTGCTTAATTTGAACAAATTGTGGATGCTCTTGGAAAGGAGGGGAACGAGAGGGGAGGGGGCTCAAATAATTAAATTTGGGTCAATAGACCTTGCTCAGTTACATACAAGGAGAGATCCATAACCCTTGTGTGTACTTTATCTGCTTGCATTTCCAGTACACTCAGTGCTGACCAAGCAAGTTGCTCCTTACACCTCACGCTGGCTTCCCATATACATAATATATCCACCCGCCTACCCCTGTATCGCCCAGCCGAGACCTGTTTACTCCCCCTGTGAAATATGTGTAGACCTCATGAGGAACACACTTCATTTGTTGCCAACTCAGAGAGAGAGAGAGAGAGAGAGAGAGAGAGAGAGAGAGAGAGAGAGAGAGAGAGAGAGAGAGAGAGAGAGAGAGAGAGAGAGAGAGAGAGAGAGAGAGAAAGAGAGAGAGAGCAAAGTAAGGTTACATTTAACCTGTGATTGTCGAGTATGTAATTAAGGTTGTGTCTATTTTTGGTGAGAATTAAAGGGGAATGAGAGCACCGCTGTCTATTTCCCAGCATACCTGACAGACATTGGGGCAGTGGTCGTCTGGAATGTTCTCCTGTGGGTTTCACTAACACAGTCATGCTGTTCAGATGGGTTTTCACATGGCGTGTTCAATATTTGCCTGGAATAGTGTAATTTCTCTCATTATGAATAAGGTGTGTGCTTTTGGTCTGTATTCATTCTTTTGCCTTTTAGTGCTTTTGTTTGTTCCCCACGACTGTATGGCACTGCATTAAACACGTGTTTTTACATAAAAAAAACGATGCAACATGTCTTTATGATTATAGAGCCTCTAAATAAGAGTTTGAAAGGACTTTTAAACAACGTCATGTATCCGCAGTGTATGATTGATGTTACCTGAGTGAGGGTCGGCATGGCGCCCCCCCCCCCCCCCCCCCCACACACACACACACACAACAGCACTGTGTGTAGCAGGAGCTCCAGTAACTGTGGCTAGCGCTCGGTCTGAGAGGATCTGTATAATGCACTTCATTTGCCGCAGGGGAAACTGAGACGTCCTGAGCTATTGATCCAGGTATTGACATCATTTGACGGCTCCTTTAAAGCCTAATGTTAGGCTGGGGAGGCAAGTGATGGGAAGTGAATCAGGTTGATCTCTCTGTCATCAGGCCTGTAGGTGTGGGTGTTTGTGTGCGCGCGTGTGCACGGACGATGCATGAGAATGAGAATACACTTGTCCAATAACCTTAAACCTTTACCCTAATCAACACTGATTTTGTGTGCTTGTGAATGTGGAAATACAACAAAGATACTTGGCTGTGTAAAAACGATCCTGGACCAAAACCCTTTCCATGGCAAAATACACATTATTCACTATGAGCCTCATTGACAGTGTCCAGTGTGATGGGTGCAGTCCAGTCAGCATAAGGCTGACCGGACTGCTGCCTGCCCTTGACTTTGAGCTGTTCCCAGGCTCCGTTGGGACAACTGTTTGTGACGCGGTGACAACAGATGTCCCACTTCATCCGTTTGGGCCTGTCTGGGGAGCCCTCTGTCCAGACCTGACCCCTAACCCCTGACCCCTGACCCCACTGAGTTAGAAAGAATGCTCTCACAACAAGAGGTCAAAGGGAAGATGCACACGTTCAGTTCAACCCTGCCCGGTCTGGACGTGAACGAGTTGAGAAGATGTTTAATCAGCTCGTCTTTTCTCTGGACAACCTGCCACTCCGATGGGTCTGGGTCATCATCTCAAATTCATGAGGTGGTTTAGTGTCAGCAATCCTTTGTGAGGAAAATGCAGAAGTCTGAATCACAAATTGAAAACATACAGTAACATTGGACTACAAGCAACTTCATTGAATAATTTGTACAAACAAGGCTGATTGTTAGACAGACAAAGACAATCAACTGAAAAATGTGTACTAACAGGTAAAGTAATGTATTTGTAGTATTTAAGTTTAGTAATTGCAAGTGCATCAAATAATAATATACTATAATGAATCATAGGTAATGTTGTAAGAATAATACCTCACTTGGTTAAAAAAGGGAACAGTGCATGATGGAACTTTCTAGTAGGGGTTGTATTTTAGTGCTTGCTTGCATGTGTGTGTGTGCATGTGCATATATGTGTGTTAGAGTGTGTATGAGGGGCATGGTGTTCCTCAAAGATAGCAGGTGTTAAACACTATTATTCCTATAAATCTGTCTGCAGGTCATGTGCTTTGTCCTGCAGTAACTGTAAACGATTGAGTCCACAGAATTCTATTACTTTTACAATGAGAATAGGTGCAAAAGATGTTTCAAAGTACGTTGGAATGGCCCTGACCTTCATATGAATAGATATATGCACTTGTGTGTCTATGTGTGTGTATATATATATATATATATATATATATATATATATTGTTTTTGTTGTGTGTTGTTTTTGTTGTAATTTTTTACACAAGTGACTGTGAGTTTGCCCATTACATAGGAGAGCATGGTTAGAGAAACAGCCCTAATAGGTCTGCTGTATGTATCGGGTCCCAGGGCCAGGTAATGAGCAGCAGTGTCTCCTTGGCCCCCTTCCTTTGAAAGGGGGTCTTCCGTCACCCAATTGTGTGTGTGTGTGTGTGTGTGTGTGTGTGTATGCATGTGTGTGTCTGAGGGTGTAAATGTGCATATGGTTGGTCTGTGTGTGTGTATATGTGCATATGGTGGGTCTGTGTGTGTGTATGTGCATATGGTGGGTCTGTGTGTGTGTATATGTGCATATGGTGGGTCTGTGTGTGTGTGTATGTGCATATGGTGGGTCTGTGTGTGTGTATGTGCATATGGTGGGTCTGTGTGTGTGTATTTGTGCATATGGTGGGTCTGTGTGTGTGTATATGTGCATATGGTGGGTCTGTGTGTGTGTATTTGTGCATATGGTGGGTCTGTGTGTGTATATGTGCATATGGTGGGTCTGTGTGTGTGTATATGTGCATATGGTGGGTCTGTGTGTGTATATGTGCATATGGTGGGTCTGTGTGTGTGTATATGTGCATATGGTGGGTCTGTGTGTGTGTATATGTGCATATGGTGGGTCTGTGTGTGTGTATATGTGCATATGGTGGGTCTGAGTGTGTTTATGTGCATATGGTGGGTCTGTGTGTGTGTATATGTGCATATGGTGGGTCTGTGTGTGTGTATATGTGCATATGGTGGGTCTGTGTGTGTTTATGTGCATATGGTGGGTCTGTGTGTGTGTATATGTGCATATGGTGGGTCTGTGTGTGTGTATATGTGCATATGGTGGGTCTGTGTGTGTGTATATGTGCATATGGTGGGTCTGTGTGTGTTTATGTGCATATGGTGGGTCTGTGTGTGTGTATATGTGCATATGGTGGGTCTGTGTGTGTTTATGTGCATATGGTGGGTCTGTGTGTGTGTATATGTGCATATGGTGGGTCTGTGTGTGTGTATATGTGCATATGGTGGGTCTGTGTGTGTGTTTATGTGCATATGGTGGGTCTGAGTGTGTTTATGTGCATATGGTGGGTCTGTGTGTGTATGTGCATATGGTGGGTCTGTGTGTGTATGTGCATATGGTGGGTCTGTGTGTGTATGTGCATATGGTGGGTCTGTGTGTGTGTATATGTGCATATGGTGGGTCTGTGTGTGTGTGTATGTGCATATGGTGGGTCTGTGTGTGTGTATATGTGCATATGGTGGGTCTGTGTGTGTGTTTATGTGCATATGGTGGGTCTGAGTGGTGAACCTGCTCCTCTCTGACCATCTCTAAGCCCCAGGGCATTCTGGGGGAAATGAGCTACCTGCTGACCATTTAAATAAAATTCCATCATGAGGCCATTCACAATTCGTGAAACTATGGTCAGGTTTATAATGTGACAGGTAACTGTCAACATCTAGGCTATTTGAAAAGAAGTTCTGCCAAAAACTTAGAATTATCTTCCAAACGAGTGATTTGTGTAAGAGTGGGTCCAATACTGTTACCGCCAGCTGCAGTATGCTGAAAGGAAAAACTTTGCTCATGGAATTTTGATATCTGATTAACCAGGAAAGTTTACTTTTCTCCAAGCTGATCAAACTTGGGCCCAATATGTAAAACTACAGTTGAAAACGTACAGAAATGTCTATGAGCCTGACACATGCTGATCCAATAGCTTTTTTTAGGGTCATATTTTTGTATTGTGCAAAAGTAGCTCATTCATTTACTTATTTTTATTCTTAGTTAGTTAATTGTGATTTGGTGCTGTATATGTTAAAAAACAATTTCCCAATTCCCACACTGCTTTTAAAAATACTGTTATTATCTTTCAAAAGTATAATTAAAATTGCAAAATCATACAAGACTTCCTGACACACTGACACTTTCCATTTCTACATCATGCAGACAATGTTGATGAATGTATTGATACCACAAATGTGAGTTGGATCTCATCAAGAATGACAGATCTTTCCAGAGAGATTTGGTGGTCCTCAGAGTAACTCTGAACCACCAGTGAATGTCAACTCCACAAAAGGAGAAATGAAGTTGTGTGTTCAGGATGCTACAGAGCTCTCAGGTCAGCTACAGCCCAGCATGTCAAATGTTTTATTGTTTACATTTGTACATGTGTACAAGGTTATGCAGTATTCAGCATATTCTATTCCTTTGTAATCCGCTTTATTAGATGTAAATAAAGCAACCAAACAGCTGACATTACTGATATACTAAACTATCTTTGAATTTGTCTTTTTGAAACTGCTGCACTGAGCTAACAATACTAGATTGGATGACCAGCATTCTGCCCAGAACTTTGAAACACAAGCTCACTTCAGTCGCACTCTCAATCGTGTTGGTTTGTCTGATACCTCCCACCCTCACCCCACACACACACACACACACACACACACACACACACACACACACACACACATACACACACACACACACACACACACCCAGGCGACGGGGCCAGGTAATGGGCAGTATCTTATTTGAGTTGTTGGAGGGACGCTGACTACTGCTTTCCCTTTGAAAGTTACCCCAGGATCAAAGACGCAGACACATGCATTAATAAAGGCTGGTTTGTGTGAGCTTGATTAGCTGTAATGTGCCTGCCTGGTAATTCCTGTCTGATGGCAGTGTCAGATGTAGGGAGGAGGATGGAGAGAGAGCACAGACAGTGTTGTATTTCAATATTGCTGCCTTTTAAGGGTGCCCGGGCTAGATTTGTATTGATCTGAATTTGATAATGATTCTATTAGCTCTATTAAATTTGTATATATTCAAGGGTTCAGTTACACACCCAAAAAGAAAAAAAGAAGCCAAAGAAAACAAATTAGTGTGCATGAGTGGATTGTGTTGCATGTAACATAAGAGGGGGTCATTGGTTAGAATCATCAGGAAGTGTCTGTGAAGTTAGTGAGAAGGAGACAAGAGGTCTCAGAGGCCACAACGGTGTGTGTGTGTGCGCGCGTGTGGACATGACGTGTCATCCTGGGAAGACGTTTGAAATGTCTCGACTCGCCTTCTACGGGAGTGTTTTCTTTGTGGGGACGACAGATCTCCTGTTTCTCTCTGGCTCTTTCATCTTTCTGTTTCATTTTTCACTTTCACACTCTCATTCGTTCACACACACACACACACACATACACATGCTAACGCATAGAAACACGGACACGTAGATAACCATTTGCACCTGTCATACCTCTGTAGCTTGTGGTCAGTGTTCAGGGGCCACAGGGTCAGCTGTTATTAACACTAAGACCACTTGTTTAGCTCATTGACAGTGGTCAGCAGGCCTGCCAATACCTGTCCCCCTGCATCAGGGCCAGACCAAGGTCATTATCAGTGATGTGGTCTGAAGGCCGTACCGGGGACCTCTGGGACGCCTCTGTGGCCCCCCAGACAGGTCAGGTCAACGGCCCTCTGGCCACTCTCACCCCCCCCCCACCTCCCCGCCTCCACCCCCCGCCTTCACCATCCACTCTCTCACTCTCTCTCTCTCTCTGAGACTGCATCCCTTGGACTCTCACAGCCATCTCTCCTTGTATTTTCACTTCCCCCTTTTAGATACTGTACACTTTGCCAGTCGATGTGGAACAAACAGGCCTAAGCAGCTATCTTGCGATTTCCTGCGTCATTTTTTATCTGGCTAGATTTACAGTCAGGTAATCAGCGCAGAGCCCCTCCTGGCCTCTTCTGCAGCTCTGCTGCTCTGATACGGAGGAATAACATCTCAGCCATGGAGTTCTCATTTCATTTGGCGGCACCAGGCTGATAAATCTTGGGGAAAACACTTATTTGGAAGGTACTGTGCACATTTGGAGGCGGCCATTGGAAAGTAATAGGAATGTATACTTAGAGAAATTAACATAAGACATTTTTACGCAGTCCAAGAAAAATATAATCCATGCATAATTGATTGGCATCGTGATTGCCTGAGTTTACTGTCATTTTTCTATAGCGTGGGAGAGTCTCTCCCCGGGCTGTTTAGCCTAATAGACTTTGGGATATTTAATTCAGGGCTGTCCAGGAGCAGCCATGCTGCTGTGCTGCACTCACTGTCTCTCTCTCTCTCTCTCTCTCTCTCTCTCTCTCTCTCTCTCTCTCTCTCTCTCTCTCTCTCTCTCTCTCTCTCTCTCTCTTTCTCTCTCTCTCTCTCTCTCTATCTCTTTCTCTCTGTCTTTCTCTCAGTTCTTACATGTATGACTTTTCCCACTCAAATGACTTATTTAGCATGCAAACTCAAGGTCAGTTGCAATGTAATTGCCTTGTCATTTTGATAAACTCTTATTAACTTGTTTTAATGTGTTTGTCTTGCATCCCATTTGAAAAGAGGTTCAGTGGCCTTAAATAATGCCTTTTCTGTTCTTTTTTGCATGTTATGTTCCACATCTACCGTACTTTTCCCGATGCTTTGTGCGTGGAAAAGGTGGATACTCTTCTGCTCCCCGAGAAACTACCCTCAATTCTCTGTTGTCTTTATTACTGTAAAGCACATTCTCTATTATTGACAAAACAAAGATGGACATTTCCCCAGCAATACATTTTTCCATCTCAGAAAATGTCTGGTTGTTCGCCCAAATGCCGAGCCACAACCTAGAAGTGATTGGTCTGGTGTGTCTGGGTTGCTGAAGCCTAATAATGGTGCAGGACAGGGCAGGACAGGGCAGGACAGCGAGGTGGAGACGGTGCTGTTTGTTGGCCCGGCCAATCACAGCGGGGTGGGGAGGGTGACCAGGACGCAGCGGCGGCAAAAGCCACTGGGCGCCGCTTCATTATCCCTCCGTAACCAAGCGCAACGGCGGCCACCTCCGCCCTGGCCTGCTGGGGCCTGCCTCCACAGCGCTCCACGCCGCACCGGTCAGCCGGGCGAGACGGGAGGCAATGAACTCCGAAACACGCCGTTCATCTTCCAGATGGAGTGATTTACTGATTTAGCATGGACTCTGTCCCCTATGAGCCCTGCACCCAACCTCCTCTCCCAATCCTGCCGAATCAACATTCATATTCTTTAACCTCATGTTCCGTTATTAGGAAAATAGAAATCAAGCCGTTGAGGTACATCCGGAGTGTTCTCTGCACAGCAGACCGATGGAGTAAATAGAGAAAAATGACATGGGGAAAGGAAGCGAGGAAAAATGAATATGTCTGACTGGACCCTGGTGCTCTTGGGGGATTTGAGAGTCTCTCTGGGGTGATAAAGCTGCTCCTCTTTCCTGCTGAGCTGTACCTAAGAGGGGAAGGGGCGCCATTCTTTTTATTTCCCTTTTTTTTTATTATCTTCCATGGAGGGGGTAGTTTTTGAGGCTGGATTTCACTCCCGTAATTTTCTCATCACTCAGACCCAGCCACCTGTCTCTTCCCAAGATTCCCTTCCTTTGTCTGTTAAATAATAAGGCTGCATCCGCATGCCGAATGGGGTGAGGGAAATGACCAGGCTGGGAGATGGAAGGTGGGAGAGAAGGAAAGCAAAGAAATAAAAGAAGAAGGGGGGTGAGGGGGCGTTCCGAATGAGCACAACAAGAAAGGAAAAGGGAGCATGTGAAAGAGAGAGAGAGAGAGAGAGAGAGAGAGAGAGAGAGAGAGAGAGAGAGAGAGAGAGAGAGAGAGAGAGGGGAGAAGGGAGAGGAAAAAGAATTAAAAGAGGAGAGGTGACCTTTTTCTCCCTGGCTCGTGTCTGGCCATCAGTAAGCAGCCATGTCTGTGAGGGGGGAGCCATTCCCCCCCCCCCCTCATTACAATGCTTTATATTCAGCAGTGGGGGGGAGCTGTTGGTCACCCCATAGCCCTGCACCCATGGCAGGCGTCAGCTGGAGCGTATATGTATGTATGTATGTGTGCGCGTGTGTGTGCGATAGCAAAGGGGGAGGAAGGGTCAGCAGGGGGCCAGGATTAGACAGACGGACCCCTGGGTTGGAGGCCAGAGCTCAAGTTCATCACTACAGACAATAGAAAGCTCTTCAGAAAGCAATTGGGCTCTCAGTGTTATTGGCCTTTGTGGGGGGTGGGGGTGGGGGGGTGGGGGTGGGGGGCTGCACATGCGCAGGGGTCCCCCCGGGCCACTGCAGACCCCTTTCTCTGATCCAGTCCACCCTCACCATGCCTGGTTCCGTCCTTTGAACCTCCTGTAGTCTCTCCTCGGCAACACAAACATGGCGGCCCCACCCTTCCACTCCCTAGCGCCCCCTACTGTCCATGATTGCGCATGAGAACTTCATGTTGCCACAGCACATTGTGGTATGTGTATGTATGCTGTAACTGTGTGTGTGCGCGCGTGTTTGAGCATGCGCATTGGGTCAGCTCCTGCTGTGTAGTGCACAGTGACAGAGCAGGCAATGTCCCCCCCCCCCCCCCCCCCCCCCCCCACAGGACAGCTGCCGCCCCAGTGTACTGGAGCTGCCTTTGTAAAGGTTCACCCTTTACCGGGGATAATGATAAGTGGAGTCCTATCTGCATGCTCCGGCTATCTGTCGTCACACATCCCAAAGTCACCCTGCCAGGGGGGTGGGAATTACAATTCTTCACTGTTAAATAATAACAATAATAAAATACATCAACAGTGTTTTTTGTATAATTTTGTTATATGTTTCAGTGTGATGTATGCTGAATAGCACTCAAAGAAGAGAAAGGGGTCAGGTCTCAGCCTAGTGGAACACTTCATGCTAAAGCATCAGAACAAGTGCTTCCCTGTTCAATATAGCTGCTCTGACGTGAAAGTGAATATATGCGTCTGCTTAGACTGTTTGTAGTGTGAACCTGTCATTCTCAGCATCTGATCACTACAGTATTCTATACATAATGATTTCAAGTTATCCAAAAGGACTGATCTCAATAAGGTGAGAGCATTACTGATCAAAAACGAGAACAAAAAGAACAGAGGTGATAGAATGAATGAGGAAAGCAATTTTTTGCAAGACTAAATTATCTTTTTGAAATTAATAGTTAATATTTTAGTATTGCTATATATTTTTCATGCAGTCTATGCATTTTTTTGCAAATATAATGTATCCTTCCACATTCATTTCACTACTGATGCTTGATGAGTACTTCAAATGTGAATTAAAGCACTCAATTTTTAAGAGGAAAATGAGTAATAATTCAAAAATATTAATAATACATAATAATGCCATTCAGGAAAATTGAAAGTTGAAAAACAGAACAGAGGAGTGGAAAGAAGAGTGCTGTCGGATTGTTTGGTGAGGAGTGGCTGTGTAGCGATGCAGGTCTCTGCATATCCTAAGGAGTTGTCCCTGGAATACTAACACAGGTCAAAGTGGACTCTTCATAACCAGGTCATCCAGCAGGTCCACCTAACCCACTGGGCTAGGCAGGGTTAGGCTAGACCGGGCTGGGATGGGCTTGTCTCCTTTAGGCTGGGCTAGCCTTGCCCTGACTGCTAATTGAAGTGAAGCACTACCAGGTCTGCTCCCTGCGTGTACTTATCACATTTAACAGTCACTGCTAACACGGCCTACACATTAATATTAATTATCCACTGTGTTAATATCTCCATCTCTTTGCACTTCTATAATGGTGGAGATGACAGATCTGTGAGGTGCTGGTGAAGGACAGAGACTTCACAACTACTTTCTGGGACAGAGGAAAGGAGAGAGGGGGGATCCTTTCATTGACCCATCTTTACTCCCTTCCTCCCTCTCTCTCTCTCTCTCTCTCTCTCTCTCTCTCTCTCTCTCTCTCTCTCTCTCTCTCTCTCTCTCTCTCTCTCTCTCTCTCTCTCTCTCTCCCCCTCTTCTCTTTCACAACCGCATCCTTACTCAATTTCAGATGGTTTTGCAAAGGAAATGAATTTCCTTTTTTCACCTAGGCTTTAAAAAATAATATGAGCTATTCTCATGATTATGATAGTATTAACATGATTGAGATGAGCAGGTAATGTCAATGGAGTCATTTTACTGGCTCTGCTTAAGCCCTAATGGTGCTGATAGAATGGGCTCTGGAGGCCCTCAGTGCTCATCATTTCCTTTTGCAGGTGGATGTGTCTGTGTCCTGGCTGCTACTCCAGCTGTGTCTAGTGGGTTAGTAACTGTCCGGGCACCTTTTTGAACCTTTTTGCAAACTTTTGACCTGTAGTTGGAATGGAAAGTGTAAGAAAGTTAACCATTGTTGTGTTGTGAACAATTGATTTTTAGGGCTTTTCCCTGTGATATGGTTTAAAACAAGCAGTGCAGCTTTTGGGGGGAATTTTTGGGGTTGGTCAACATGTTTCTGTGCTAAGTCCTCCTTCCTTGTTAATTGTGCTGACGGGGGCTTGAGGGACTGGAGTGTGGTCATGACTCCTGCCTCTGCCTTCCTGCCCATAGGGTCCCTGGGCAGTGCTGGTCAGCCACAATGCTCCAGCTTACACTGTCATTTACAGCCTGCTTCCTGCCTCTATCTCACTGCCTCACTTCTCTTGCCTCTCTCCTCCTGCCTCTCCCCTCCTGCTCTATCTCCCCCTAACATATCTCCCCTGGTGCGCCCATGCTTGCCTTCCTCCCTGCCTCTCTTCATGGCCCCCTCCTGGCCCTTCCCTGTCCAGTCCCCTGGCTCTCTTTCTGGCTCGCTTCCTGGCCTTGCTCCCTGCTGAACCCTGTCAGGAGGTTTGTCGAGATGAAGTTTGGGTTGCCGACAGGACAGCTAGTGGTGTTCTACACTATTTTCAGATTAATTTGATTCTGCATTTCTATGCTGTAGAATGAGCATTTAGACGTAAATGATATAAATGGTCGGGCACAGATATCTGGCTCGGGGTGAAATGACTGTATAGGGAGTTTCTAAAATGGGGATGATGCATTTTTTCTGGAATGTTCAAAATCCCAATAAGCGTATAAGTCCTCAAAAGTGCGTTTTTAACTGTTGCCATATGCCAAAGTCAAACCACACACCACAGGAAGTAAGTAGATGGGAATTAGAACTGTCCAAAGTAAACAAGAACGTACCAGTAAATATAGATGTATCACTTTCATTCATCTTGATCTTATTTCTCATATTTCATCTAATTATGAAATCATTGTAATTGTATCATAGAATAGCAGTATTGTTCATTCAGAGACTTTAGTCACAGATATGATCATGTTCTGTTCAAGTAAATCTTGTTTTTGTTATTGAGTAGATACAGGCGGCTTCCTAAATATACTTGAAGAAACTCAAATCCATGCATGCAATGCAAACACACACACACACACACACATACACACATACACACACTACAATAAATTGAAGTCATTTTAATGAAAAATGAGGAGCAGGCTGATCTGGGACAGCTTGGACTAACCGACAGTGATGTCATTAAGCGACACCCTGGCTGATAAGATGAGTCGAGGTGTTGGAATAAATAAATAAATTCAAATAATATCTTATGTATTCTTTTCACCTCCCTTCAGCCCACTGCCACCCCGCCCCCCATTCTAAATCCTGACCGTTCGCCCCGTCCCCTCTAACCCCCCACCCCCTGACCCCGCCTACCCAAACACACACATCATTTCCCCCGCACCCCTTTACTGCTGATGCAGACGCCGAGACTCCCTTCCCCCTCTCATCCACCGGCATATGAAAAAATTGAATTTGAATGCAGCTTTGCAATAAATAATACATTTGACTAATACACATTCAGCAGGAGTCGGTCTTTAGCCCCCATGTCGGCGCACCCAGAAGGGGAAGAGAGGTAGAATTCAAGAAAGGAAGGGTTTCCTCCAGAACAGAGCGCGCTGACGGCTCGATAATAGGCTAAAACAACTAGCATGAGAGGGACGGAGTGAGAGAGGGAATAAGCAAGGGAGAGGTAGGGAGAGAGAGAGAACGAGAGTTAGAGAGCAAGGGGGAGAGAGATAGAGAGAGAGAGAGAGAGAGAGAGAGAGAGAGAGAGAGAGAGAGAGAGAGAGAGAGGCAGAGAGAGAGAGAGAGTGGCAAGCATATTATAACTCATCCATGTGGATCACCCTAGTAGATTGGGAGCAATCCCTTGTTGAAATTGTCTTCTAAACACTTAGAGAGAAGGAGACAGAACGGAGCAGCGAGCCCATCTCAGTGTGCCTCTGTGTGTGTATTCTCACACTGCCTGCTATCCTAGCCAAGGTAGAGAGGTCTGGGAGACCGCGTGCATGTGTATGTGTCCGTGCCGGTGCCTGTCTCGCGAGTGAGGAAGAGTGTGTGTGCGTGGGGGGGGGTGTGTGCGTGTGTGCGCGCGTGTGTGTCTGTGTGTGAGGAGAGAGGGTATTATGCACTCTGGATGTAGCCTCGTGCTTTAAACAGCCTGCCTGCAAGCCCAGGTACTGCGCTCCGGCTTCTAAATAAGCAGCACATTCACCGTCCCCTTCTGGACAGGAGGCTAGGCTGCAGAGTGTGAAATCAGACTAATACAGTAGAGTGAGGCTGAGCAGAGACGGGAGCTGGAGCTAGCTCCTCTATGACTGACTGTAGGTAGAGGACAAGACATACAAGAAGAAACTGTGGGAATTGGACGGCAGAGGGAAAGGAGAGGAAAGGAAAAAAAGGACAGAAAGGTCAGTAAATTCCTTCTTTTGTTTTCTCTTTTTTTTTGTTGCTCTTTGGTGTCTGTTTCTTTCTTCTTCCTCTACTTTTAGTACAGTGAGTGGAGAGCTAAGGCTGTGACTGCTGCGTTTTGCTGGGGAAAGTATTGATTCTTTGCAAGTTTGTGGGAAGTGTGCTGTCTTTGATCCTGCCAGGTGGGAGCAGGTGGAAATGCTGGATGTGGGGGGGGCCTTGGGATGCTGGAGCAGGCCATCTCAGAACTACTGTACTGTACACACGAGGTGTGTGTCTGTGTGTTTGTGTGTGACTGTTTTACGAGCGAAGGTGTGTCCATTTGGACCGTTCGCAAACATGTGCGCGCGTCAAAAGTTTTGTTTGGCGCAAACGTGAGCGTGTTTTCATTTGCACTGAAAGACACATGACCGGGTCATGTCAACAGTGCCTGTCCGTGTGGCCAGCACGCCTGCGTTTGGAACGCGTGGAGGTGGCGCTCTGTCGTTTAAGGGGAGGGGGCTGAGGTGAGGGGGCAAGCTACACCCCCCATGGTCAGTGTTTTTGAGGCGGCCGGATAACCTGATTGGGGTTTGCAGAGGAGTGGGGGTGGTGGTGGTGTGGGGGGGAGGGGATGTTGCAAACTTGGAAAAAAAGAGAAGGCGCTTCTTTGCTGCCATTTCCCCTTCGTCTTTTGTGTCAGGGCGTCCTATAGGGATGCACCTGGCCTGACAGACAGCGTGCTCGCATGACTCCAAACATGCCTGACTCAGTGTCGTGTGGTGACATATTACATACTGAGGGGGTCACTGCACCCATGACCGGCGCACACACAGGTGCAGGACGCACACCAAATGCCGTTGCAGGCGGTACAGCCAAGATGGTGTCCGCCATTCCTTCCGATGGCACGTGTACGCGTTGCGTTTTCCTTTTAATGATAACAGTTTTTTTTCTTCAGATTTGTTGATGCGGTATTTTACACACACATGTACCCACGCACATAAACACACACAAAATACAATTTTGGACGTTTGGTCTAATTACAAATATTTTTGGCTGTTAGATTGTAAAAAGATGTTAACAATACCTTGAGAGCGTGGTGCGGAAATCAGAAAGGGAAGCCGTCTGCACTCTGGGTATGTGTCAGCATTTAGACGAGTTTAGCCACACACGCAAAAGAAAACTGGAAAAGCCAGGACTACCAAATTGTCAGCAACACTAAAGACATCAACACAAAAATTTCAACCATCCATCATAGCTGTCGGCCCGTTTCTGTGGCGACAGTGATTTATTCCAGGGCTGAAATCCATTTGAGTCCGAATGGGGAAATAAGCTCCAGTCCAGCAGGAGGACTATACTCACACTCATACAGGCACACACATGCACGCACACACACACAGTCACACATACAGCACATGGACACAGGTGCAGAGCAAGAGAGCCATGTTCACTCACAGGCATGTTTAAACCACACGTCCCACAATTTACCTCATATTGCTTTTGGATGGAAGACCAGCTTTAGTTTGAGCTATTTTAAAATGTTTTACAGTATATAGCATACATGTAAATGCAAAACTGTACAATGGTGCTAATTACACATTTAATCAAACAAAGTGATCCCCCTTATTATAAATTACTTGTGCAGAACACAATATGTGTTGCTCATGTAGCTGAATTTCTTCAATATTTATGTTTGTGTGTTTGTGTGAAAGAGAGTGATAGCGAGGAAAAAAAGAGAACTGTTGTGATTCAGTTTTGCTTTGACATACCCCCCCCCTCTCTCTGTCTCTCTCTCTCTCTCTGTCTCAATCCCTCTTTCACTTTCTCTCTCTTTCTCTCTTTTGATTTCTCCTACCTTCAACTGATGATTTTTTTTTTCACTCCTGTGCTTCACAGTCATGTTTTATATCTCAGATGATAACTCAGGTTCCATACTGAGCAGGCAGATTTATCAGAGTGAACACACCACCTCTGCCCCCCTCCCCCTCCCCCCCCCCCCCCCCCCACACACACACACACACAAGCATAAAGCCCCAAGCCACAGCCTCCATGCACCCACTCCAGAATCTCCCGGTGCTCTGGGTATGTGTGGCTGTGTTTGAGAAAGAGACATCCTTACATAAAATGTGTTAATGTATGCCTATTTGTGTGTGTGTGTGTGTGTGTGTGGTGTCTGTAGTTATCAGCAGAGGGGGCGGGGATGTCAGGCAGGGAGCATGATGTTGTGATTTATGCAGATGTGTGGTCAGGAAATGTGGGCTCTTAATGTGTTTGGCTCTGCAGCTATCTGGGATCCTGATCTGAGCTGGCCCAGCCCCCGTCTGGAGCTGTGTCTGAGGCCGGCCTCTTCTCTGTGTGTGTGTGTGTGTGCGTGTGTGTGTGTGTGTGTGTGTGTGTGTGTGTGTGTGTGTGTGTGTGTGCGTGTGCTTGTGTGTGTTTGGTCTGGAGGGGGAAGGATGGAGCTGGCCAGACAGGCCACTCACACACATATAAACCAAGCCTCTTATTTATGAGCAGGAAGGCTCTCTGTTACCCAGTTGATTTTAGCGACAGCTGTAGCAAGGTCATGTTTATTTTTTGGACAAAAAAAATACGAAGACAAAATAGCATGTGTACGCATATTCTTACATTATTATTCATACTCTTACAAAGCTGGGAAATAAATTGTTATTTAAAATATGCCATATCCATATGTACAAATGAATGTTACTGGCTAATTGTATTAATTCAAAATATGCTGTATAATTCACTCACTGAAATATCCACGTTAAAAATATGATTTATTTATCGGGACCTGATAATGAATCACTTTGAAATCCAAAGCTTTGTAGTGTGTGCTAGCAGACAGCACCATGTGTGGTGGTGTTGTGTGCGGCCTGCACAGTCTGGGCCCACACCGCTCCCACAGTGACTGAACTGTGAGGCTGAGGTCTGGACCTCACTATGATAACTCTCCAAACTCGGCTCTGCTCCCAAAATCCAGGATTAATGCCTGCTTTAAAGGCTTAACATGGCCGCCCATTCAGACGTGCATGGGATTGACTGGGCTGCCTTGCTACGGTGTGATCACAGCCTGCAGTGGCTGACCAGGCTGCCGGTCACTGGGGGAACTAAGTGTCTCAGTTTAGTACCCTCCTGCCCAGCCTCGCTCTAGTCCACACACTGCTGAACAGGACACAGCCCTCTGCTAATCTGGTCATTACACTGGTGCTGTTTTATAGGAACTATGAACCTCAATCAGATAGAATTAAAACATTCTAATGAATAATTTTGTATCGTGTTCATGTTACAGTATAATTCATGTTGGTATGATTTATAAATTGTTATAAGGTTTTACAGTATGTTACTAAATATGAAGCAGTAGTTATTACTGGCTCAAATATTGTAATTTAAATGTATCCCCTCTCATTGTATGTGAATAAATCACATACAAAAATCATATTACGTGTACACATAGTTTAAAATAAAATGTCACAATTTGCAGTAAATCAAAGCATTTGTTTAAAATATATTGATTACAACATTGAAATATTTGATTAATTATAGGCAAAAAGCTGAACAGACAACTATTTGTATTATTAATTTGTTGTGAAATGAGTGATAATGTTACAATTCCAATTATTATGTGAAATGAACAGCTGATTATGTCTGTAGGTTGGTGGTCATACGAAAAAAAAAACAGAAAAAAAAATAGAGGTGGTATTCAGGGTTTGTTTTTTACTCAACCACATCACAAGCACAAACACGTGCACATGTGCACACACACACACACTCATACACCCACACACACACACAAACTCATACACCCACACACACAGGCACACACACACACACATGTATGCTCACTTACTCTCTCTCCCACACACACATTCTACAATCAACTTTTGGTCAGGATTGTACTACTTACCCTGCAACTACAACATCATGATGCCATCACATAGTATCAAACCTAGTGGAAAAAGCAAAGCTTATTGTGAAGCACTATTGTTACACAGTCTTTTCTTTTTACAGCCTTGTTTGTGTTTTGAGCTGTGGCAGTTGGCTGGTGAGAATTTTGCCTCCAGCACCGTGGGCAGCTCCATTGGCTGGCTGGAATGAGTGACACCTGCTCTCGTCCTATGAGACGTCCAGCCCAGTGCTGTCAGCGTCTGTGGAGCGGCAGGGATTGGATGCCCCCCAGTGTAACTGTTTACAGACATCAGCATGTCAACAGCCATGTTGAAACATCTGCATCTGCTGCTTTAGACGGATGCCTTCTCTCTGTTCTCCGAGCAGACAGACACGTGCCCTGCCGTGGCTGAGACACGTCGTGACAAACAGAAACATTTGACTATTTCTCAGCGTTTCTGAGAGTAGCGTGCTCTCCAAGGGGAGCGAGCCCACCGCTGAGGCTCCCAACGTTAGAAAAATCACATCAGCAGATGGAAAAAGACGACGTCTTACAGGGATTCATTTAATTACAGACATTTTCTTGATTTCTGCGTTTCCCCTTGACATCCTGTTGTGTTGTTCTTTCTTGTTGTTTTTTTTGTTTTGGTTCCTTCCTTCTCTGTTTTGTATGTTATCCTGGAGGCTGCTCTGTGTGTGTCTTATTAGTCAAACACCCTTCATGGGAGGGGATGATATGAGATCATGTGGCCCCAGCCTGGCCCTGCATCTGGGCTACAGACGTACGGTCACTCCACATCTTGGGACAGCTTATTAACACACGCGTGGGTGATCTCTCGATGCATCTCTCCTGTCTGAGGAACTTTGACAGTGTCTTGTGTGAGGGGCACGGACGAGGGGGAGCTCTCGCTGACGTGTCGTTCCATCCTCACATCCGCAGGGGTGGCTGAGAATTGTTTACTTCACTGTAAGGCGCATGATAAGACGAAGAGAACAGACTTACAATGTACAACTGAATATACTGTATGTTAGACACTAACCCTATCCCTAACAAATAGAACGAGTGATTTTCAAAGTAGGGGGGAATTTGTTTCCAAAACTATTAAGAATACAATGTTTCCATTGTTTATATAACCTGTAGTGTTAAGGAAATCCTGAACTAAAATGTTCTGTGCATACAGTGCTTTTTCTTTTTTTTACCAGAGTAGGCTGTTGAATATGTTTGATTATATTTTCCGATTTAAGCCATTTGGATGCAACACATTCGGGCCCTGTATCGGTAGTTGTGATTATGATTCTATTCTAGCTATGACATCATACACATACTGGTCAGTACAGCAGCATTCCCATTCATACTGCACTGTGTGGATTGTGTTATGAAAGGATTGTCTATGCAGCTTGGTGTAAAGAGGCCTACTTTGGATTTGTGAGTGCCTCCCTAACACCAAATGATCCCAAAAAGCAGAATATGTCATTGGGGGCAGAGCAGAGCTCGGAAGTGCGGTATATTGCTGCTGTGTAGAGTAAAGAAGAATAATGGCAGTGAGGTTTGATACCGTGTTGATTCCATCATGCTGCCCTGCCATCAGCCATAGGAATAGAAGGAGGAAGAGAAGGAGGAGGAGGAGGAGGAGGAGGAGGAATGGGACCCCTTTATTACACCACCACTGGAATATAATCCACTGTCTCCTGACCTTCAAATCATGCAGCGCTGCAGTCATTTCAATTGGCCCGGCCGCCATTAGCGTGAAATGTCCTCTAGCCGCTCCTCTGCTCTCCTCCCCGGCACATGGAAGATTTCCCCTCTCCCAGCACGGCCTTTCTCCTCTGCTTCCCCTGTTCCCTCCATCCCTCCTCACCCCCTGAAGCCTGGCTCGGATGGAGGGATGCAGGCGGGGAGGCAGGGAATCCACGGAGGAAATGATTCACCACAGGACAAGTTGCTAGGCAATGCATCGGGGCAAATAATAAGAATAACAAAAAAACATATTCATGTTTGGGTTACATTCTGTTATGAATTATAGAGAAAGTGTACATCCATGTAAATCTCCGAAGTACTTATAGTGTACTGTAAATGTTTGTTTTGTATGTTAAATAATAAACAAAATATGAGTCATAGAAGTATGAATTGATTCATAAATATATAACCTACAAGATTAAAACTAATATTTGTACTCAAATGTGAGGTCCAGCTCCCCTAGTCCAGAAGCACTCTGCACCTCAACCTCATTTCTCTCTCCTTCTCAATTGAGGCAGATGGGGGCTGACTAACAAACCAAAGCAGTGGAATCTAATGCCGAGGCTCAGCTTGCGTTCTGTTTCTTGTAGATAGCTAGCTAGATCAATTATTGAGAGAGAACATATTTTATATTATCAGAATATAAAAAATATATCAGAGGCCAAACAACATTCATGTCTGTTTTGTGATGCAGAGTGAGAGATGTGTGTCATATGTGCTCTGATCTCCTAGGAGATGCTTTATTCAGAAGGGTCAAGGAGTCCTGTGAATGTCTGGCATGTCTCATCTCGAAACTGCTCTCTCTCTCTCTCTCTGAGATATGCAGGGAAAATATTCCTTTTCGTGTGGTATGTGTTGTTCGTCGACATGGAAAATGCGAGAAAAAAAAATGTCTGTCCATCGTAAACATGTTTCTACCTCATATTCATAATTCCTGATGAATATCTCCCGTCCCAGAATTCAACGTTTGATTCATTACGGTTCTAGGAATGAAGATACATGTGTATCCACTCGTGCGTGTTCCTGTCTGAATCTCATCCTGTCTTCCCGGCCTCTGCCGACAGAAAGGGGGGCCTGACTCTGTCCCGTTCATGTCAATGTTGTGATTAACACCGGTGCTGGGCACTTGAGGAAGGGGGCGACCATGTGACATGTGCTGGCATGCACTGTCCTGGTCACAGCAGTGTTACCATGGTGACTGAGAGACAGTGGCATGACAGGGAGGAGGGGGGGGGGTCTATGTAAATGAGCATGACGTCCCCTGGATTCAGAGACATGTCCTCGTCCGCACCCCCTCCTGAAGGGTCCTCTCCCAGCAGCGTTTGTTATTACATACATTGTACATATGTATGATTGATGAGCCCTCGGGGATCTATCCATAACACTACAGCCTCAAGGTAAAAAATGGAAATACATGCAGGGGATGTAGAGCATTCCCATATTACTGCCTAATATAATTAACAGCCATTACATTTGTTGGCGTTGTCGAAATATAAAAACAGACAGCTGGGGGGGGGGGGGGGGGGGGGTTTCAAATCAAAAGCACGGCCCAGCCCCACTCTAAGAGATGGACTTATTGGAAGTGCATTTAGTTGATTAGACCTAGAAATGAAGAGCGTTTATGACAGAGCAGTGTTTAAACGCCGTGTTTCTCCCAGCTAGGTCGGGTTGCTGATCGGTCAGGATCAATGAGATGTCCTAATCTGTATATCCCGAGAGGCCGGGGTTTGTTCTCCTTCTAATAAAGGACGTCTGTAGCAGCAGAATGTTTCATTTCCTCCCTGAGATTGTGCAGGGTAATGCACGGTGCTTATCATGCTAGTGGGATGGACTGAAACAACAGAGGGCTCCTGTGCCTGATGCCCAGATGAACCTGACTCAGGGCCTGCAGCTCTTCCTAACAGCCAGAAGGAAAGTTTCCTTTTTTTTTCTTGGACGGTTGCAATCAGAGACATGTTCAGAAGCCCCCCCCCCCCCCCCATTCTCAGTCACTGTAGGGGCCGCAGAGTGTTTGTGTGTGAATGTTCAGCACTGAGGCACAGGTCAGTCACAAATGAAATAGGAAGGTTGAAGCATACCTACCATTATAGGGGTGGGCTTCTCTTCCAGCGTGCTTGACCACGGTGTGAAGGTACTTTGTGGAGGGGTGGGCGTGTGTGTGCGCGCGCGCGCACGTTTGTGTGTGCGCGCCAGCGTGCGTGTCTGTGATGAAGTGTGTGTGATCGAGTGTGTGCGTACGCATGCCCTCAGAGGTGCGAGGGGGTTGAGGGACAGGGGGGTTGTGAGGGGGGCAAGCTGTCCCTGGCCATTTGTTCTCTCTGGCCCCCCTGTCTAATTAATGGGAGCCACACTCATATACGTTATTGCACCAGGGGTCTGTCACTCATTAATCATATGACCTTCTGTGGTGCAGTTAATGACCTTGGAGGAGTAGATCAGCTGGAGATGGTTGAAGCTGTGGAATTAAATTGTTTCTGGAAGTGGCTACGGTCACGGCAGGCAATTTATACGGCCGTCCCGCTAGGGTCCTCTCCTGCACTTCCTGGACTTGTGAGCCTGACTCAGGGGTCCTGATGGGCACAGGGCTGTCCAGAGCTGTGCCCGACAAGGTGGGGCCACAGGATGGGGAACAGCAGGGAACAGGAGCCATCTGCAACTCAAATTCACTCAATTTGGACCTTTTTCAACCAATCTCCTGTGTGAGTGTCACACCTCTCCTTGCAAACTCCCCCTCTGTGAGGATCTACCCCTCGTATTCTTTTGTCAATCTCCTCTCTCCTGTCAATTTCTGCATTAATGTCAAATTTTCAATGGGCCCTTTGAGAGAGCCGAGGTTCAAACTGGGAAGTAGCAAATGAGCGGCCAAGGGTTCCCCTTAAAAATCATTTTCCTCTCACATGAGTTTGACGTGAAGTTCCATCCCGCGTTCCCACTTATTTTCTCGCAGTTTCTATAAGATTCGTCTTTCCTTTTTTGCATGTCATCTTCAATATGAGGGCATTTCGAAAAGTTTGTTTTCTTTCTAGTTAATCGCCACATAATTAGTCAATGCAATGGTAATCCTGACTTTCTAGGTGGGTAAAGTTTAAATAGCAATTGTGTCACAGCTGTCGTCTCCCTCTCACTATCGCAGCATTAAAATGTTGGCTTTCTTCTCGGTGACATTAAAATGGAGGGATTTTGTTTATCCGTACCTTTGTTTATTTAACATTTTGCTCAGCGGGGGGAGTTTCAGATAGCTTGTTTTCAAGACAGTCCCTGCAGACAGCGAGCAAACACTCCACAGTGTCATCAAACAGAACAATACGGAACTTTCCCCCCTCTGCAGCATGCAGAGAAACAAGGCAGAGGAGAACTCCATAATGGAATATGATTGAAAATGATTGTCATAATTTTTTGGGAGTCTGTCGCAATATGCATGCAGGTTTCCCTTTATTTTATTCAATTTTTTCTTGTTGTCATTTGCCTATATATATTCTTTTTAACGTTTGCGCTGAAGTGAAGCCCTTCACCGAGACAACATATTGATGGATGAAAACATTTCATTTTCACATGGCAAACTTTTGTGGGTATTGTGCCATTAATGCATTCGCCGATGTGTGAAGGGATTCCAGATATTCTCTCTTTAAGATGATATCAACAGCCAGTTTGGCAAATGAGAAAAAAACAAAAAACTAAGTCTGAAAAAGACTGCGAAAAAACAATCTTCATGAATAGAGGAGTGAGTTTAGTCCTGTATGAAATGAGTTGTGAATAGTGCTCATTCCATGTGTATGTCTCCTATTCTCTTTGTGTATACGGGAGACATATCAGCTATAATGGAGCTATGCAGTCTAATGGTAGAACAGGGTTAGTTGACTGGAAGGGTTTTGTATTCTTTTTAGTTTCTGCTGCTGTTTTTATTACCATCCATATTTCTTAGTCCCTTTATTTATTTTTATCATTGGTGAGGCAATTCCACATTGTTTGTGTCTCATTGTGCGGAAACATTCTTATTTTGAATTGTCAAACCTTAGTCTGAGTTTATTTGGTCGCAAGGTCAATCTGACTGTGTATATGTCAGGTTCAATGTCAACACACAGATGGCTAGAGCTGGAAGCATTGGTAGAGGGGTTGGGCTGAAGCCTCAGAGCCTTTGGTCTCATTAAAACAAGCTCACACACACACACACACACACTCGCCGACACACACGCATACACATACACACTCGCACATGTACCATTATCTTTTCTCCCCATTCCTATCTTTCACCCACTCCCCTCATTCCCTCCCTGCCTCTGTCTCTCCTTCCACCATCTTTCTTCCTCTGTTGCAAGTGCAGGCTTGATTAATATTTTCCGCTGTTCTGTAACCATGGCAATGAGGTCACTGCATATGATACTTAATTGAATCTTTCCAGTGCTTTTGTGTGCATCTCTTGCGTCCGGACAATAAAAATCTTCTGCTGATGACTTCAACCCCCTTCCCTCTCTCCATTCCCCTCCATCTTCCTTTCTCTTCATTTTGTCTCTTATGAATTTATTCATTTCTCCCCCTTCCTTGCTTCCACCTCAGCACTCCCTCTCTCTCCTTGCCTCGCTCTAACCCCATCTTCCCTGTCCACTCTCGGCATCCTAGTCTTTCATTTCCAGACATTGTCTTGCCGCTCGTCTTGTCCTTTACCGAGGTGCACTCTTGCTGTATTATTGTCTTGTTTAGCCAACCTCATCCAGCCTGCTTTTGTTTCTCCTCGTCGCGGCAGCCTGCTGGGGCTGGAATCAGAGGACTCAGTGCTGTTTAATGCAGTAATAATGTACATCACCGCTGCCCTCTTCTATCCCCGTCCCTCCCTCCCTCCCTCTGTCTCCCTCTGCACGTCTCTCTCTCCACTACCTGAACTCGCTTTCTTCTCCTTTACCCTCTTAACCCCACCCCTGCGGCATTTGCATACTCAAATCAGACTCAGGCACAATCGTTAAATTGATTTCAAACGACTCGGATGATTCAAGTGGTGAAACAAAAGGCCAGGCAGTGCAGGGACCCATTGATACACCATGTGAGACACCGACACGGCCTCCTTCCTGAGCAGGTGTCCTGATTAACGCCTAACAAATTGGGGTCCTCCAAGATACGAGCACAAGTGGGGGGACGCGTCCCCTCTTCACACAACACACAGACCAACACGCAAACACGCGCTCTGCCCGTCTCTTTGTTCGCGCAGCCGTGGGGGCTAATCCGTGACAAGAGGGGGGTACAGGTTCACAGCGGAAAAAACACACCCACAACACTGGAGTGGATCACACTGGAGGACTGGAGAGGAGGGTTGGGGGTGGGGAGGGGGGCGGGGGTGGGGAGGGGGGAGGGGGGATGGTTAGTGAAGGGAGTTTATTTATTTTTTAAAGCATTCTGAAGTGAGAACTGAAAAACATTTGTATTCAAGTTTACGCTTGCTGCTTTTAGTAGTGTTGCTATTTAATTATTTCAATGCACTTTTCGATTTCACAATGCATGTCATTTTTTTTCTTTGAATGTGTAGACAGTCACAGTTAGCGTGGGTATTTTGTAGATAGCATAAATTACTTTTCACCTGCACACTTCCCGTACTCAGGTCTATTTTTCCCTTAGCTCCCCCCTAGCACAAATGAACAACACTGAACTAAAGAGCAGTAATGACTGAAAGTCAACAACTCTTTGCACACCAACTTGACAGGTCATTTCCCAGGGTCGGGATCCTGTTTCGCTGTAGTATGGAACCACCTCCATTAGTTTCAATAATGGCACTAAGTGAGGACACTTGCATGCAAGTATCAATACACCCAAAGAAAATGGGTGACGGGGGTTTGGCGGGTGGTTGGAGAGGAGTGAGGAGAAGAAGGAAAAAAAAAACGACATCAGATTTGACATATGCACCATAAAATAACCATTAGCAGTTACCTACAATCTGAAGTGACAGTCTATCAATAATGTCACTCTGAAAATGGGACAGGTTTGTTGCTGCCTCTAAATCACCAGGGACTCCATATAGCTGAAAAGCAGGCAGGTATAGGAAATGCATTAACGCTGGACGTTGATGGTGGTGTTGTGAGCGGCGGGACACCCAGAGGCTCTGGGGGACATGGCTCAGCTCTACCCAGCACAGGCACACCGTCAGCAGGGTCGCTGGCTGGACACATGCCTCATCTGGAGTCCTGGAGGCAACATTTCACCTCAGGGATTCAGTATTTTCCAATATCAAAATCTGTTCTGGGGATGATCTAATGTAAATACAGATAAACTCGTGTTTGAAGTAAATCAAAAAGAAATAATAATAAAATAAAAAAGCTGGAAGATTTTTTCAGGATAAGCATCACTGTCGGGGACGAATCCCCTGTTGTCCTTGAGAGGACGGGTTTTACTCAGCAATAAACAAGAGAGCTTAGAATTGTATTATTCAAACATCTTAATTTCTATTCTTCACTAATATGAGAGGTTCCATTCACAAGGCAGTCTTTATAAAAACTCTATTGTATCTCAAAACTTTGCTTTCTGGCGCACTCTTACTTTGTTAAGTAGTAGGTAAATCTTTTCTCATTTAGAATATATCAGTAACTAATCCTGACATTGTGCCCTCTCACATCCTTCAGGACTTGAGTGCGTGTGTATACAAACACACACACGCACACGCACACGCATCCACACACATGCTCACCCACAGGCTTACACACACCCATACACACGCTCACAAACACATACACACACACTCACGCATACCCCTCCCCAACAGGGTATTTGCATAAAATCTGCCTAGTCGCTGCATGTGAATGGGCTCTATTCATGAATGGGCAGACACACAGCGGCTGGTAGCTGTGAAAGACCACTGTGTAGCACGTGCCTTTTCTCTGTTAAAGTGGCAGCATTTCCGTACGTGCGGAGCCTTCCGGATGCCCGTCTGCAGCGCTCCCTGCCCTGCACCATGTGCTGGAGTAACAGGCGGCAGGGGGAGGCAACAAGTGTCTGTGCATTACCACGCTTGCCAGCCCCTCACTTGGCAGCCCGCCTGCCCATCTGCCCGCCTCCTTATGTAGATAAAGAGCCAATTGTGCCAGGGGAGCCTGCTCAGGGGGTTGGGCGGGGAGAGAGGGAAGGAGGAGAGGGGGGCTTGATTTGCATACCGCTGCTTAGGCGACACCCATCTGATGTTAAACAGCGCCGGAGCAATTAAGGGTCATTAGTCCTTTTGTTTTGGCGTTGCGGAGGCGGCGGCGCCCGTGCTGTTCCGGGCTCTTCCGCTGGCCGCTGAGGGGGGCCTGTGCCTGTGGGAATGTCAGCGCTACACGTGTCTGTCTACCCCTCCCTTCCCCCTTCCCCCCTCCCACCCCCCCCACCCCCTCCTCCTCCAGCTTCCCTCTGAACGCCACTCCAGCAGGCTGCTCCCCTCCTCTGTGTACAAACAGCCATCATTAGGCGGGCGGCTGGCACGCGCCCGGGGGGATGCCAGGTTGGCAGACGCCCAGCCCTCCCGCTGCCTGCTGGTGACAGAGCGGGGACGCGGAGCACATGTGGCAATCTGCCCTGGCTCCGTCTGGCTCACTGAAACCACACACCCCGGCACCATTCTTTGGATCAGCATCCCTGTAGCACACTCAGCAGATTTGGCCATCCATTATTAAGGTTCTGCGTGCAGATGCATGGGAATAATATTCCACCAATTGTGTTTGTTTATCTGTTTACAGTTGATGGCTTCTGGGTGGGTTGACATTACAGGAGGTACCACTGAATGCTGCCAGGATCTGCTTCAGATTGTGGACGGCTCTGTGGCTGTCCTTTGAGGGTCGGAGCCCTCCCCCTGAGGGAAGTCACAAGCAGCACAGTGTCACCTCAAGGTCACCACAATGCCTCTCCGAGGTTGTGAAGCACTCCATGTGCTCGGGGTTCACCTCAACCAAATCACCTCGTTGTCCTAAGTATTCCCTATTCCGGAGGAAATGCAGCAATGGCTTTGCAAGTGCGATGTTGTGTACGCGTGGTGTGCGAGCGTGTCCGTGCGTGTGCGTTTGAAGGGGCGCGCAACCACGTGGGTGTTTGGCGTGTGTGTCGTCTGCAGTGGCTGTAAGACCCTCCTCAATCCGTATAGAAAAACACTTACTGCTAATGCAAATAGCAGGGCAGCATAAATCAGGATGTGTGCGCGGCCGGGAGAATATCGTGTAATAGTTATAGCGAAATGAAGTGGCATTGGGATCAATATCCCACTATATCTCACTCTGGCGTAATGCTGCAGGGGGAGGCTGGAGGCCAGAGAGGACGGAAGCCCTCTCCCTCCATCCCTCCTCCAGGCCCATAAATCTGCCTGACCTACAGCCTGCTGGCCCCTTATTAAACCGCATACACAATCAGCACGCACCCTCCCACCCCCCCCCCCCCCCAAAACGAGCAGCCAGTCCTCTGACCTGCAGATGCAGTACGGGCGTCTACTGCCGGGGTGAACCACGTGGGTGTTGCTCAGCCCAGACGTGGTTACAGCAGTCCTTGACTGGATGGCAGTGGGCTGTGCCACATCTTCATATTTGATAGTACATCCTCTAAATGCAAATAGTTTAGGTAGACTCCCATTGTTCTGTTGTGGATGTTTGTGAACGTCCTCATTGCTCATTTGGGAGTCAGCACTTGTTTAACTGACAATAGCTGTGCTTTGTTCGTTGTTTGACAACTAAAGGAGAGAGGAGGGAGTCATATAAAAGTCAAGGTTGTAATGTTCTCTCCTTTTGTAAAATGCCTTTCATGTATGTTACATACATATCAGGTGTGAGGTTGGAGGCAGGCAGGCAGGCAGGCAGGCAGGCAGGCAGGCAGGCAGGCAGGCAGGCAGGCAGGCAGGCAGGCAGGCAGGCAGGCAGGCAGGCAGGCAGGCAGGCAGGCAGGCAGGCAGGCAGGCAAATTGGTTTGGGCAATTTTCTGGTGATGATGTTTTGCCTGTTTTTGCTAGACCCATTGGGACTTGTAGTCCAGCTCCCAGCTAACTTTGGCCTTGGGCTAGCCATTATTGGTTTGATAGATGAATGCTTATAGAATGATGTAGACAGGAATGCTAATTCTGCCTCGTGTTTTGCAAGTCTCATTGTTTGCTCATTTGAGGATGGAGGTTGAAATAGAACCGTTCAGGAGGGTGAGTTGTAACAATCCTGGTGTTTGTGTTGCAGGTCTGTGAAGAAGCCTCGTGGTAACAGCACAACAACACTCGGTAAGTGTCCTCTCTCTGGCCACAAAGTGTCCATATTTTGGATATTTTTGTCCTCAGAAAGTCATAATGAAACAAAATGAAAAAAAAATCAATCTTTCAGGATTTGTCCTTGCATTACAGCATTTCATGGCTCTCGGTGCGTTTGGGTAGAGAGCTGAACTGCTACATGGTGAGCTGGCTTGCAGGTTGTCTGTCACGATGGTAGATATACAGTATAGAAAGTCATTACAGTATTGATCTGTCTGATGTGTCCACCTGCCACATGGCAGTCCATCGCTCTGTCACTCACACACGTCTGTGCCCCAGACATAGACAGCCCAGACACCACCCTCTAGATTGGGGACGGTGGTAGAGATGGTGGTGTACAGTGTGGGGAGTTGGGGGGGGGGGGGGGGGGGTTAAGGCAAGGGGGGAGGGTCGAGAATGGGGGCGGGGGGGAGTGAGGTCGCAGGTAAAAATCACGCTATGACTGTAAACCTGGACGCAGAGCAATTTCAATTGAACGTGATCAAATTAGGATTTTGTCTTCTATGCTTAATTATATGTGTGTGTGTCCAATATTATGGAACCACACATTTCATAAATGAATTACTGAGTTAAAATACAACTATTTCTAATACACGCAGCAGTATTTAATCAGTCTCATTAAATTTGTAGAGGTAGCACAGTATTTCGTATAATTCAAACTGCTTAAAGAAACACTGCTAATTATTATTTAACGAAGGACTGAATAGTGTTTTTTAAAGTTTCAATTCATAATGTATTATCCGTTAATTATATACATTATGGTTAACACATGCTACATACAGTGAGAGCTATCCTAATTTGAATTACAGCTCAGAATTGTCATCCATTTGAGGTAGATTTGCCAAAACAAGCAGCCACCTCTATGATGGCTGATTAGACTGCCCTTCACTGTCTCCTGTCTCTCTCTTCAGGTGTCCTACCGTGGCACAGCTTCATCAGAATTAACTTCAGCCTTTAGAATAGTTTATGTCAGAGCCCCACTGTTTTTAACGTGAGCGACTAATTATCAAATAAATACGCAGTCCTCTTTTATTGGAAGAATTTAAGATGCTTTCATGTAACAAACAGATGTTCAGGCAATCTCTCCTAATTAGCAATCTGCATTTTGTGGTTTTACTAATCATTAAAGTTGTGTTTTATTTCTGTTTCATCCACTCAAGTGTAGTTTTATAGCTGTGAAGTGGTGGACTTGTAAACAAATGGACCTGAACACTCCAAGGAGGAGCCATATGGAGACAACTGTTTTTTATACAAAGACTAGCTGCTCAACAGACACACACACACACACACACAGGTTTTTATGATCTGCGGAAGGACAGAGACATCCTTTGCAGAGCCTTTTCATTTCCAGCCTCTACTTGTTTGTTTTTTGTTCTTTAGTGATTCAGGCCATGTAGATCCCAGCGTGTCCCCCTCCCCTCCCCTCTGGCCTTGAACTTGGATAGGTCAGCAGGGTGGTGGTCCTGGTTCAGAGGTCAGATGGGAGGGGCCAGCCAAGTCTGGATTAGCAGGGTGGATGGTGAGGGCGCCACAGGTGACACCATTAACCAGGCCTGGTGTGCGCATGTAAGCCCCATGTCAACTAAACCTGCTGGCTGCCCCCTGACCTCTGCGTGTGACGCTGTGACCAGGAGCCAGCCCCTAATCCCTCTCTCAATGACCTGACAATAGACAGCAGTATTGATCAGGTCATCTGCCTGGGTCTGGGTCAAGAGCTGTCTGTCTGTCTGCCTACTCCACACCCTCTCTACAGGTTAGCCGTGACCCTGGTCAGAACCAGGCTGAGAGCCTGACAAACTGCTTCTGTTTCTGCCTCTAAGTGATAGATCTCCCTTGTACGCTCCGGTGTCACTTGGACACCTTGTGTTAACTAGAATTACAATGAGACTGTGTGTAAAACACAGCAAGAATAACACGTTAAAGCTTATTTTACGGGCTCAGGAAATGGCTTCTTTTTCCCCCTAAGACAGCACAAATTGCAAAAAGCAAAGCTTATCCCGGAGAGCCAGAGTAACTTACACCCTTACCCCAAAAGCCAAATGCCTGTTTCGCTCTCTCTTTCTCTCTCTCTCTCTCTCTCTTTTTTTACCTCATTTCTTCTCTCCTCCCCCCCCCCCCCTCTCTCTCTGTCTCAAAGTCTCTCTATCTCTCACTCTTCCCCTTTCTGTCAGTCTCCGTGTTTCTCTCGGTGTCTGTCCGCCCCCTTCCCTCCAGGGTTGATTCAGTTGGCCATAGTGGCCAGAGGTAGAACAACATCTGGAGCAGCCGTTTTCTTTCCCTCTGTTTTTTCGGGGAGATCCAGGCCCCCGATAATCCCTCTCCCTCCTCATTAAAGGGAGCTGAATAAACACAGGCCTCTTCCAGTTGTTCCTGCGAATTTCCTCACCAGGCGTCAGGAGACCTGAGCGGGGGCTCCAGGATCAAAGCTGCCGTCGGCCCCGGGAGTGCTGAGGGGTGGCGCGCCTTGGCGGGGTCGGGCCCATTACCCGTCTCCCTGGGAGCCCCTGAGGCCCCTGGGTCACAGGCTGTCAGCTCCCCGGCCCCAGCCCTGCCTCAGGACGGGGAGGAGAGAGGAGGAGACGGAGAGCAGGCCCAAACACAGGGCTAGCAGAGCCAAAGACAAGGAGCTGGGGTGCTGCTCAGGCCTCAGAGAGAGGGAGAGAGAAGTGAGGCCCAACAAGCCAGAGGGGGGGGACTTGTTTGTTGGAAGAGCCTCTGGCTGAGGCTGGCCACAGGTGCTTGGCTTGGGTCTTGTAGTCTTTCAGGGGCCATGTTTACATGGTGGATCTTCCAGGCTGTGTGCTCTTAGTCATGACTGGGCTTGGGAATAGGCTCTTGAAGTCCGTGCCCTGCGTGGCACGGACTGGTCTTGTTCAAAGACAACGGTTGAAGCACTTTACAACATAGTATGTGCAATGAAGGAGGATGTGTTTCAAAAGGAAAGCGAGCAAGTAAACTGAATATTTGTGTTTGTTTTCACTGCAGTGAGAGAATCTCACTGAGGGCGACCATGTGGACAGAAATAAAGACTCCTCTGTGGGTTATGTGAGCGCTGCTCTAATGCATTGACCCTGATGTGACATTAATTTTCTAATTCCCTGCACTTTCTGGCAATCAACTTCGAGGGGCAGTGGTTCGCTGGGAAAGTTTGTTGTTGAGGCAATTAAAGGCAGCAAGTAAAGCAACAACAACAGCAAGAGCAGAATCAACAGAAACAGCAGAGCGTCGTGCCCTGCAGTATAATTGCTTACTCAATAACTCTGAGAGGTGACAAAATTGATCAAATTGCATCCCTAGTGTATTGAAGAAAAGAAAAACAACCTATGTTAAATGGCCAGGGTAATCAATTTATCCTGCCAGTGTTGCTGCACGAGGTGTTCGGCACACACGTGTGCTTTGAAGAGACCCCAAAGTGTGTTTATATGTGTGTGCCCTTCTTTTTGCGTGCCTGTAAATGTCCTATATACTCACGCCAAAATGAGAGGGAAAGTGTGTGTGGCTGTGTGCATGCGTGTGTGTGTGCATGTGTGTGTGCATGCGTGTGTGTGTGTGTGTGTGTGTAGAGGCCTTGTGGCCGTCATCAGGCTCCCATCAGCCCCTCCATTAGGCACTGAGCTGTAGGTCAGAGCCAGAGTCCACCTGCCCTGAATACTGATGAGGAGCAGAGCAGGGCTGCTGGGGATGGACATCACACACACACACACACACACACACACACACACACACACACACACACACACACACACACACATAGATACACACAGTGACATGCATAAGCACACACACACAGACAGGAATGCGCATACATGCACACAGACACATACACCCTCACACGCAGACACACACACACACACACACATATACACCTGTACACACACCCACATGTACAGACACACACTTGCAAAGACACATGTACACATCCTCACACACAGGAAACAGGAATATTTTAAGGAGACGGTACAGACAGACAAACACCCAAACACAGACCCACACGCACATGACTCGATGTCACGCACGTTGCCGACACGCACAGAAAAGAACACAAACACATCGGAGCTACAGCAATACTGTGCATGAGCAGTTCTTGTCCTGGCGCGTTAGCCGCTAAGCTGCCCAAAGCGTAGATGTTTGATGTGATCGCAGCACATCGGTGAACGGAGACACACCTTATGAAAAGCACTTTATCAGGAGAAGGTAAGATCATAGCTTGGACACGCGGTGAACTAACGGCACACACGGCCGAGCACACACGCGGCAGCACAAAGGCAAATATGGCCACGCATTCTCTGCTCCCTCCTGGTGTCCTCCAGGATCGGCAGACACACGCACTCGTGGTGGGAAATATGCGGGCGGTCATTACACAGAGCCGAGCAAACATGCAGACACCATCGCCACTGGTAATGTTTTCACATGCGTGGGCACTATGGAGAGACTGGAGAGAGGAGAGACACACACAGTAGCAGAACACCACACACACACACACACACATCACATTGATTTGTGTGGCAGAATGTCTGGAAAAAATGCGTTGACCCATATACTCTAGGACACATATTACAGTAAAGACACATCACCCTAACACCTTACATTTAAAACAAAATATTCCATTTTTTAAGGCTGGGTGTCAAACTTGCCCCCACCTCTCATATGCTAAAGTCTGGAGTTTCTGGACGGTCTCAACTTGATGGCTCTCACACCCCATTCAAGATGTGGTCTGATTGGTTGTCCTTGTGTAGAAAGGGAATTGTAATGCATTGTTCTTTGGATTCTTCGTCTCCTGAGACCTTCTCCTCAGTTCTGCCTTGTCCTACTCTCCTACTCCTTGCTCACCTCTTGCTTTCTCTCTGATTTACTATGATCATCGTAGAGTAGGTAAGATTTAAAGCTTTCATATTGTAACATGTTTGCCTTGTAATTGATTTCATTCATTTGCAAAGTTATTAAATGCGTATTTTATTTAACCGTACTTTGACCATTCTTGCTCTGATTTAACCCATAGAGTCAAATACCTGGAATTATATTGGTATTGTCATTATTTGGTTCATGCTAATACACTGTTCAGTTTCCATTCTTCCTTTAAACCATAGGGGAATTAGTTTAGGTTGTTTGGACAATATTTAACCCCCTACAGTTTGTAAAAGAAAATGTATGCATATAGTATACGTTGATTGAGATAAATAGTCAGATGACATTGAAAATGAAAGATTAAGTCTGCCAATACCTTGAAAAATGCAAACATCGCAAGACGGCGAGACGTTCAAAATATTCTTCGAAGCGACGTCAGCGCAGGCCTTCTGTTTTGAGGGGGGAGGGGAAGGCTGGAGGTTAGACAGCGAGGGGGGAGGGGTGGCCAGGTTGAGTTCAAGGCCAGAGAGAGGTTGGCTGACCCTGGGGTCAAGCATGAGCGCAGGGAGACGGGGGGCTCGGGGAGGCTACGTGTGATGGCCCAGCCATGTACGACCCACGGGCTGCGCAATGGGACCCAGGGGAGGGTCAGGTCAGGAGGCCTCCCTCCAACCCCCACGCATTACTGGGCCATTTAAAGCCACCCAGCATCTATTTCCTCCAATAAAAACTAATAACCTTTTCTGTCGGAAATCACGGCAGCCCTCGAGTGGCGGAGCTGGCGGTGGAGCAGAGGCCTGGCTGGATGGCCTGTAATTGCGGTGCAGGAGTCCCCTTTTAGTTTATTTTTTGCAGGGTTTTGGATTTGTGTTTTTCTTCTTTTTTTTTCTTTTTTTTTCGTGGCCCTCTTGGTCCTCGGCGCTTTGCGGCTGATTGCTTGTGCCGCTCGACCCACACTCAGCAATCAGACAGGGGCTGAAGAGAGGTGGAAAACAGCAACTCAAGGACCTTTCATAATTGGGAGGGATTTGGGGTGGGGGTAGGGGTGGGGTCGTTGGACTTTACATTTGGTGTCAGGGAGGGCTGCTGGTGCTGCTGGTGGAGGCCAGGCGTGGAGAGGCCCAGGTCCTGCTGAAGAGGAGCGGATCACCCTGAGCATCGAGGGGGCCTTCTGCTCTCCGTTTGCTGTCGGGAACAGTGTGACACTTGTCTGGAAGCCAGGAGAGGTGGCTGCTCCAGACCTGGATTAAGCGGCATCCCAGGACTCTGTCGTCGTTGGTGTTCAGACTAACAGCTTCCACATTTCTGGGGTCTGGGCCTGAAGGCTTTCAGAGCCCATGCTTAGATTCACTCCTTACTAACTCACACTGCCAGGCTGCCTCATGTTGGCAAATGAAAACGAGCTTGTTGTGATTTAAATCTTCATGTCTTACACCGTGCTTACAGCATGAAAGATGTTATTCATGGATGTTTACGGATATTGTTGGCACACTGTGACCCGGGATTAGTTTGTTTTTGTACTTACTTTGCATACCAGCAAGTAGCACGCACATCAGATCAATCAGAGGCCGTGCGGTCATTAATTCTTTGCTAAACGTGCACAGTTGATTTCCTTTTAATGCTCAGAGAAACGGTTGAAGTAAAGAGGATATCCTGGTCAGGGCACGGGGAAGAGGGCGGGAGTTGTAGAGTTGAGAGGAAGAAGAAAAGGAAGGGGAGGAGGGGAAAAAGCGAGGGGGTGGTCACGTAGGAACAAGAACTCCGGGGGTCTAATAAATTGGCTACTTTTTAATTGGGAGAGTCGAGGTGGGGTTTGCCTGGGGAGAGCAAGCTGGGGACTAATTGAGGAAGGTTGTGAGCACGAGGGGGTGTCACTGTGGCCCCTGTACAGATGACAGACCTCTCCACGTCCGACCATCCAAGCCACCCCCCACCCACACACACACCTCACACACACACACACACCACACACAAGGGCCACAAGGACGGAAGCTCCAGCCTGGCCCAGCTCACGCAAACATCCACAACGCCACCAGACCCCATCAGCCGTGTGTCCTCGCCCACAGTGCACTGCAGACGCGTCGACTTGACTTCAGCGCCTCTGTGTTATTCCCTGTTCCCCAGACTCCCTGTCTGTATCTATGGATGTGATCTGGGTCTGAGATGAGTGGAGAACCTATTAAATACTTGAAAGCGTTAATGAAAAGACTGCTGTCACAGGCCATGCTGAGCTTTTGTATTACACTGGGCCATCAAGGAGCGCCTTTGTTTGCTCTTTTCTAATTTAATCTGGACAAACATGATCTCCCTCCCATCTCGCACAACCACACCCAGGCTACTGCACAAGTGGCACAGACCACAGAGACAACAGCCCTATCGCTCTCTCTCTCTCTCTCTCTCTCTCTCTCTCTCTCTCTCTCTCTCTCTCTCTCTCTCTCCCTCCCTCTCTCTCTCTCTCTCTCTCTCTCTCTCTCTCTCTCTCTCTCTCCCTCTCTCTCTCTCTCTCTCTCTCTCTCTCTCTCTCTCTCTCTCTCTCTCTCTCTCTATCTCTCGGTCTCTTACTGTCTATCTATATATCTATCTATATGTGAGTTGAGCTAATATTCCTGTCCCATTCAGGTGGAAACCGTTACTCTGTGTTTGGATTGATTCGGCAATGAACATAGTTAATTACAGCACTGGTCTCTTGGTGTGTGTGCGCATGCGTGTGTCAGCTAGGGTGGGCAGGAGCGCGGGGTCAAGCCTCACCTCGGTGTATTCCCCATGGTGTCTGCTGGATCTGCAGCTAGACATCTCAGTTTAGGTCCTGTCACTTACCAGCCAATGAACTTGACTTGAAACTTAGGGAAATCCAATTGGTGAGTAATACACCATAATGGGCAGATCAATAGTCATTATGGGGCCTCCATGTCTACCAAAAGATACCACTGTGTGCACGCCTTGCAGTGCTTAACTACAGGAGGGAATCTGTGTTGTGCGTGTTTGTTTGTGAATGTAGAAGCACAGAACATTTTCATCGCCAGCCATTTCGCCCTTGACCTGGACATTTGCTGACTCGATGTTAGCATAGCCAGGCCTGGATGGGTCTGGCCTCGTGTAGTAGTCTGACCTGCTCTGGCTGGCCAAGGAAATGTTACTGTAATGAAAGATATGCAGGAGCAGAGGCAGTTAGACCAGACGTGAAGGAAATTAGCGTTCATGTTCCTGGAGGCGTCTCCCAGCTGTCTGATGCTGGGGTGTGGGACGCCCTCAATGCCCCCACTCACAAATGAGCCCCTCCTCTCCCTCCCTCCCTCCCTCCCTCCCTCCCTCCCTCCCTCCCTCCCTCCCTCCCTCCCTCCCTCCCTCCCTCCCTCCCTCCCTCCCTCCCTCCCTCCCTCCCTCCCTCCCTCCCTCCCTCCCTCCCTCCCTCCCCCCCCTGCAACCTCCCTCCGTCCTCAGGGGAACCAGCGAGAGGGATGAAGCCTCCGCTTGCTCCTGTAATAAGACATCTGCAAATACAAAATGGCCCCCGAGCTAGCAGCCATTCACATCTTAAATTGGTCCAAGTGAAGGGCCGGCCAGCTCTTTTAATGAGGCCTCTGCTGGTTTTAATTGATCGGCTGGTGCTTGTACGAGGAATAAAGTGTTGCACCGCTTTTAGCCGTCTTACAGTGAAAGTAATCTATGTAAGTGTCAAGCCGCATGCCTGTCATTTCAAACAGTGGCCAGGTTCAGGCTGTGTGTGTGTGCGTGCGTGCGTGCGTGCGTGCGTGTGTGTGTGTGTTTGTGTGTGTGTGTGTGGGTGTGTGTGTGTGGGTGTGAAGGGACCCAGGGAAGAGCTGAACTCGACTGGCATGAGATGTGTGAATCTTTCTCTCTTTGTCAGTCTGTCTTTCTCTGATGAATCTGTCTCTTGTTTGGCCTGCTGGTGTTATGGAGGGTGAGGCCAGGCCAAGCCAGGCCAGGGGCATGAGTTGGCTGACAAATTAACCTTTTCCGCTTGCCTTTCCTCAGTCCTCGATGTGTGTGTGTGCGTCTGTCTGTCTGTGTGTGTGTCTGTTTGTGTGTGTTCCTGTGTGTTTGCTTGTGCTTGTGTGCACACTTCCGTAATTGCATTAAGAGGATGACGCACTTTGTTACTCTGTTTAAGCTCACTTTAATTGCTTGTGAATGCTGTGCTAGTGAAGCAGGGCTTGATGGCGCAATGTGGACATCAATGAGCTATCTTTCATAGGGCGCATAAGGAGGGCTGGGGGGGGGAGGGGAGGGGGGGTAGGCTTGATTCATAAAGGAATTTCACGCCCAAAGCAACAAAATGCCATTCTGTTGGGCTTCTGCCGTAGCATCATCATGCAATGACATTTCATTCATTAAGGAATCAGACGTCCAGGCACACAAACAGACAGATTAAGTCAAAGAGGAAGAGAGAGAGCGAGAGAGAGAGTGAGAGAGCGAGAGAGAGAGAGAGCGATAGAAAGACAGGGAGAGGGATGGGAAACAAACCGATGGAGGAGAAAAGACGTGGAGGACAACCGAGAGACTCAAAGCGACGTCGCACGGTGTTGAAGAAAGAGAAAGCGGAATCCCGTGCTGAATGAAAGAGGGAGAGCGAGGGAGGGAGGAAGATTGAAAGAAACCGATAGCTGATACTGACGGACATACTGAGAGATATGTGCCCTTGTGGAACCCCCCCCCCCCCACTCTCTCTTCCAGTTCAGAGAGAGGGCCCTGGTGAGGGGCCCAGTGACAGACATGGTTTGTGTTGAGATCATTCTCCAGGAGTCTACTGGGGTTGTGCTCTAGTGTGAAATTACAGCGGCGTTTTTTTTACACACTCCACCCTGTCTGACAAATCAAGAAGAATGAGAGCGAACCGGCAGACATGTTTGCATGCATATGAGCTGCACAGAGATTTAGGGTGCTGTCGAGTAGCAGGTTATTGAAAAGATGGTGTTTTTATTGTTGTTTGCAGCAGACTAGTTGTAAAAAGTGTGTGTGTGTACAGTGTTTCCACCCTGGAAGACTTAATGAAAGAAGACATAACATGACTACAGATGACAACCCCTTTGTCCTTTTTAACATAAAGTTTTCACGTGCCACTGCTGATCATCATAATGGCTTTGCAGTCCATAAAACGCTTCATACTTTATAAATATTAATTTCTTCATATCTTACTCCAGGTATGTCTGAAGTATATTGGCAATAATAATCTAAGTAGCTCTTAAAACACGATATTAGTTTACGATCCTTTCTCTAGATTAGGAAGGGCCCGCACATGCATTTTTCATGTGTATAAATTTATACGTGTAAGCCATAAAGTGAATGACGTCATACATTAGGGTAATGACATTGTTGCGACACATTATGTCAGGAGCCTGGAATACAATGCCTTAGGTAGCTCATGCAGCACCATATAAGCTTCATCTCCTCCATCTCTTCACCCCCCTCCTTTGCCTCTCCCTCTCTCCACTGGATTCATTTTTTTCTTCTGCTGTTTCCCCCCTTCTTGCTCTGCCATATTTCTTTCCCCCACCCCCGCCATCTTGGACATTCTCTTTTTCTACCTCTCCCTGCCTCTCTCTCCCTCTCTCTCTCTCTGTCTCTCTCTCTCCTCATCATTTTAATAGTGGACCTCAGAGTGGTTGCCATGTCGACCATCCAGCATATTACTATGGCAACCGGTCTGTTCGAGGCGAGGCTGCTGATTAGTGAGAGATGTCTAGGGTAGCCAGGCCAGCCAGCAGAGGGAAGGAGAGGGAGAGGGAGAGGGAGAGGGAGAGGGAGAGGGAGAGGGAGAGGGAGAGGGAGAGGGAGAGGGAGAGGGAGAGGGAGAGGGAGAGGGAGAGGGAGAGGGAGAGGGAGAGGGAGAGGGAGAGGGAGAGGGAGAGAGAGAGAGACAAGGGGGGAGAGGGAGAGAGACAAGGGGGGAGTGGGAGAGAGAGGGAGAGAGAGAGACAGGGAGAGACAGGGAGAGAGAGGGTGGAAAATAAGGATTGGGATGCTGGAGGGGGTTATTATGTCTGGATGTCATGTGTGTGTGTGTGCGTGTGTGTGTGTGAATGCGTGCGTCAGTGTGTGCGTGTGTGCGTGAATGTGTGTGTCAGTGTGTCCGTTTGTGTGTGTGTTTAAAAATAAATAGAGTAAAAGGTTGTCTTTGGTTTACAGTTTGAACATAATGTTGACCTGTTCCGATCACTTTGCTGATATGCACCATCTTAATCTCTCCAGCTGTTGAAAATGAAACACGGAAGGTATTAACCTATGATTCTAATGACCAGTACAAACAGTCCAAACAGTTTGTCCAGTGTGTTACACAGCCTTTGTTGTAGAACACAAGAGCCAGGCCCCTCACAGGAGCCGTGGAGCTCTCCCCTCGTTCCCCTGGTGAGGCGAGGTGTGTGGTGGTGGTGCTATGATGAGTTGACTGTGTTGTGGCGTGCTCCAGATTGGCCTGTGCTGCCTGCTGTGGTGTTCAGCCCTGCTCTGGGCTGGGCGGCATGTGCAGTCCGGGGCAGGGAGATCTCTCCCGGTGCTGCCCCCTCTTCCACCAACACTAATGAACGCTGCAGAGGACGCCTCAGACCTCCCAGATCCATCAGAGAAACTAATTACAAGATCCAATTAAAGAGAGAAAGATAGGGGTGGGAGAGACACAGAGAGAGAGAGGGGGGGGGGAGAGAGAGAGAGAGAGAGAGAGAGAGAGAGAGAGAGAGAGAGAGAGAGAGAGAGAGAGAGAGAGAGAGAGAGAGAGAGAGAGAGAGAGAGAGAGAGAGAGAGAGAGAGAGAGAGAGAGGAGAGGGTCTCCTTCCATCGCTGACCCATCCAGTCCGTCATCTCATTCAGGACAGTAATTACAGCTTATTTATTATTCATCCCAGAGCTAAATACGAGCCTGACATTTCACTAACAATAATAAGGAAATGAAAAAAGAAATCCCCACAAACTACAGTCTTACTAATTGCCCTGCTCGGAGATTAAACGGCTGGAAAAAAATGTTGTTATTTACTTATTTGCATGATCCAGAGCAGAACCGAGGTGCTCCCAGGAGAGGGGAGTGAAGGGCTGGACGGAGGGAGGGAGGGAGGCTTCCTCCTAGGCATGATCACCCAGCAGCATGGCCTCATCATCAATATGCCTGGACGTCTCTGAGCCTCATGGCTGCAGTTGTGTGGGCTCCGAGGCCAGCGAGAGTTGCTCTGTCTAGCCTGCGGTCGCTAATCTGGCATCAGCTCTTCAGCTTCGCGTGGAGCCTTTCCTTTTTTTGCTTGTTCTCTTGTACTCGGAATGCATAGAGAATGTAATAAGTATGCTCATGTTTGATTCAAGAAGCATTTGACGTGTTTTTTCATTCTGAAAGGCTCGCCATGTCGTCTTTTGCAGGCTCCTCCTCCCCCGCCCCCCCCCCCCCCCCGGCCCCCGTTCCCCCCTTTCGCCCTTTCGCCCTCTCCCTTTTTCCTCATATCTCAATATTTCCTTCCCCCCATCCTGAACTCTATAGCACCTCATTAAGGGCGGGCTGCCTCTGGCCTCATTGGCTATGGTGGAGGTGAGGAATATCACATAATCATGAAGTGGAGATGGCATTACACTCGTCAGGAATTATAGATGAGTTTTACGGCCGAGCGGCAGGCGTCCCCAGCGAAAGGGACTCGGGTCTGGGGAGCTGGGCGACAGCACGGGGGGGTCGGGTTACTGGTGGAGGGGTCACCACCAGGGCTTCCAACCCCCCATCACTCAGTCCTCAGCCCTCTGTAATGGACACAGTCCCTTGCTCCCTCCCTCCACCCCCTACTGTGCCACGGGGAAAGGCTTTGGCCAGACACAACCAGCATTTATCAAACCCCAGACGTCTGAGTCAGAGAACGCCCGTTTCCTTCGCAGTCGCTGGCCGTTGCTTAGGCAACCGCCGCCATCTTACCTTGGCTCTCTCGGAGCGGTGTGGCGAGAACAGGGATGGAATTCGTCGTAGCCGGAAAGAAGTGAGGCTGCCAGGCATCTGGACTTAGAGAAACTGCTTATTAACATGACGCTGTTCTAAAAAAGGGGAGGGGTCTTACAGAATGACAGATTATGACAGATTAAATTGTACATTTTCAGAGGGTAGAGCATGTTTATAATTGCACTCTCTGGACCACTAGTATCCTATACCCACAAACCCAATTATAGTTAGAAAACAGATCAGTGGTACTGATTGGTCAGTCTTTGGCAATAATACATTAAGACACTGAATGTCTGTCTATGAGGACGTTTCATCAAAGACATCTGTATGTGTTTATGTCCCTCTGTCATTTGTCCAAGGTACAGACAGTAAACTAGCTGGCTTTGATGCCATGTGTCCTGTTAAACCACACTGAGAAAACTGTGTTCGAGAGCTCGACCTGACCTCGTCAAAAAACAGAAGAAGAAAAAAAAAGAAAAGAAAAGGAAAAATAGGAGAAATTGCAATCAGTGACCGCCATTTGATTCTGTCCATTTACAACCCGGTGCTCCTCCAAGTCACTTGAGACGCCCAAGGACTCTCCCTCTACCAGCAGGGTAAACAGGTACCACGTTAGAATGGTGCTGGAGACCCCATTGTCTGTTCCCCTTCCCCCATGCCCTACAGACCACCCAGATGAGCACATCTCTCCTCTTCCCTTCTCTTCTCTCTCCTCTCTTGTCCTTCCTTTTCTCTCTTTGCCTCCTAATGCCCTCGTCCTTGGATCTCAGAGGAGCCCAGCTAATGCGCCTTGATTAGATGACTCAAGCAGCGACAGACAGCTTTTGCAGACAGGCCAAATGAATAGTCAATATTTGGGATTTCAGCTAAGCTGAGTTAAGGGATGACTGTATCTATAGGTGCTTCTTCTTATTTCTGTCTCCAAAGAACGTTCCAGAGGAAGATGTGCGGACATCTGTGTGTTTGGGTTGTGTGTCTGATTCTTCTTCACACACACACACACAAACAGAAGGGTCTGTGCACACGCTCAAACACAGACACACACTCCTGCGCACACAGCGGCTCAAAGGGAGACAGGCATGGTTCTTGACCTTGCAAATCTACGAGGGGAGACAGCAACCCATTGACCCATGCAGGCTGGGGGATTTGAAGTCAGGGGGGTGGAAAGAGCCCTCTACCTTCCACCTCCTCACCCGCCCCCCGCCCCCCCCATCGCTCCCCGAGCCCCCAGTCAGCTCACAGGGGCCTTTCCACACCACTTATCAGCCTATATGACAAACGTCCTCATACGCCGTGATTGATAGTTTTCATCCGTGGCACAGTTCGACCTCTACAGAGCGATTAGCGCCAAAGGTGCATACAGGCTTGTAGCACGTTTGTGTAGCATCCACTGTGGTCTGCGAACGTTCTAGCAAGGATTGTTTTGCCAGAGAGCTGATAAGGCTCATTGCGGCAGAATAGTACAGCGCAGGCTTATTTAAGCTAGCTGGATTGGGTCAGCGACTGAATGCATGGGTGTGGTTAGCGCAGCTTTGAAAACTAGCATGGCCTCAATTGCTGGACTAACAGTGCTAGCAGGGCTGGTCAAGGTGCTAGGTCAGTAGCTGTGGTGGTCGCAGTGCTAGCGCTAGCAGGGCGAAGGTGCCTAGGGTGAGGTGGGAGCAGAGAGGGAGCGGAGTAGCTCCCTCAGTCCATCTGAAGGAGACTTCGCCTGGATCACAGAGCCTACTGTTAGAGCCTGGTCTGTGTTCTCCCTCTAAAGAGGCTGTAAACCACCAGCGTTAAAACCAGGGAGAGAATTATCCTGACACGAGAAAGATCTTTTTCTTGCTTGATATACAACCCCGGCCATTGGCTTCTCCGTGCATCTTACACACACTGGACACTCCAGACCCCACTTACATGGTCACAACACAGACACACACCGGCACACACACACACACACACACACACACACACACAGCTACTCTTTTTGTTTCTCGCACACATGCACGCACACACGTACACACCGACCAGAGCACTCCAGCTCAGGGCTGTGGGGCAGTGCGTGAGCGATGTGTCCCTAGGGGGGTGATATTTTATAGTTTGTGTCCATCAGTGGCGTGGCCTGGGGCGCTGGGGTTGACAGTAAGTGCTCTCAACACCGGTGACACTGATTCATCCCAGCCATGACACAGATGAGAGGAGGGGTGGGGGGACTAGGGGGCGGGGGGGTTGGGGGCTAGGGACTGGGGACAGGAGGCTGGGTGAGAGGCTAGGGGCTGGGGGCTGGAGACTGAGAGACTAGGGGCTGAGGCCTGGGAGTGAGGCTCGGGGCTGGGGATGCAGAAAATAAATACGAATGAGAACTTGGAGACCAGGTCATGTCACTCTGTATTCCGAAGTATCGGAGGTATGCTATCTCTAAACCCAGTCTATCTCTTTCAGAATGCAGATGATGGTAGAATACACATTTTTTGTCCTTCGTGACAAAGTGCGTTATGGGACAGTGAGTCAGTGCTATTCTCCAGACCATGTTTCTAGGACCAGAGATTGGCTGGGCTGGGCTGGGGGTGAGCCAGTCTCATCAGGGCTGGGGAGCTTGGCTTTAGAGGGGAGGGCCCCCAATCTAACATGGCATTTCAATTCCTCATCCCTTCCTCTCGGCTGGGCTCTATGCTGTGCCTTTTCTACATATATATAGGGAGGGAGACTCAATGCCCCAGCCTCCAGGATGCGCATACTAAGCAATCAATGTGTCACCTCTTCCTGACAATCCTATTTTTTTTTTTTATACGGGGCCGCACTCATTTTTTCTTGTCAGCAGAAGGTAATTTGCTGTATTGTGATTCAGTCCGAAAGCTTGGTGACGAGGTGTCTGATAGGTTGCCCCCATCCTCTTTCTCTCACCCCTCCTCTCCCCTTCTCCCAACCCCCAATTTAACCCCTCCCCCTCTCCCGATGTCCCCTGAAGTACAGAGAGGCTGATAGAAGTCCCCCCCCCCCCAGCCCCCAACCACACACCCAATACCCACACCCCAGCCCCCTCTCCCCTCATCCCCAAGCCCAGCCTGGCTGCGTCCAAGGCAGGCTGGTAAATTAGATAAGCAGGGCCGGGGCTGGGGCCGGGGCTGGGGCGCGGGGCTGGGGCCGGGGCTGGGGCGCAGGAGCAGCCCTGATTAATAAAAGATGCAGGGCTCCCTGGGGAGGGCCCTTTCTAAGGGCCGCGCTGCCCAGACACAGACAATGGCGTTGCACTCGCACAATGGACAGGAAATGGCAAGAATGAAGCAATCATGGAAGGGTAGCATTCGAAGCTGCGTCACAGTCCTGTCCCACCCTGCACCCTTCTCCTGCGCTTCTCCACGCATCATAAAAGATAATAACGCCTTCGTCTTCGCGGTGAACGAGAAGATATATTAATGAATGCATATGATAGGAAGTGCTTCCTGCAGTATACATAATATGCCAGATGGCGTTGGGGGTTTCCTACTGTTTAACGCTGTTCAGTTTAGCAGGAAGCAGGAAGTTGTCTTCCATTGGCACATCTCACGTCGTCAACCTGCTTTATATTTGAATTGCTCTCTGACACAAAATGGGGCAGGGATATACAATTTGAGGTTATTAACTCGTATTTTCTAGAATGTGTAATAAATGTGAGTGTCTATTTTCCCGTGGCATTTGTGCCCGAGAGTTAGGTGACTCATTTGGAGGTGAATGGCTGTGTGTGTGTGTGTGTGTGTGTGCGTGCGTGCAATCAGTGAGGGGTGGGGAACGTTGCAACGCTTTCCTGCAGAGCGCTATCACACAGAGCGTTGTGGTGTCATGTCACCCCCCCAGCCCCCTCCCCTATCTGGGCTTTGTTACCAGGGACACCCCCCCCCCCCACTCCCCTTCATGTTTACACCAGCTGACAGTTGCCTACGGAGACCAATGAAAGATAGGAATTATAATCATTTGCTTTTTGGGGGGGTTTCTCTTTCAGAACTATGCACTGAACATTTGGAGCATGCTTGCTGTGCATTTTTGGCACTGGGATAATTAAATGAAAATATGAGATAAACTATGTGGGGAACATTCATATACTGTTGGACACATTTAGCCATGTGGTCGTATCCACCAACAGCAGGTAGCCAAGCAGATCATTAACAAACCTGCACAGACACACACGCGCTTACACACACCGACACACACACACACACACCAACAGCAGGTGTTGAGCATCCCACTTTCCCACTCTTGCGGTGTCTGATTGGTGAATGTTCATGAGCACAGCAGTCTTTAAGTAGTCCCCACTCCCAGATTTGCACATTTTCTGCAAGATCATAGCAGCCATATTGAGATGAACAAGTTCAGGGGTCAGCTGGGAGGAAGGTGATTGGCTGGTACATCCTTTTTTCCTCCCCCACTGATATAGTTGTTGATGTTTTGTGTCTAAGCTTCCTCTTTGGGATCATGGAATGATTCTCCAGAAGTGATGAACCCATAGCTCTGAACTCGGATCACAGAGGCTCAATCACACTGGTTCTAAAGACAGAAACGTCTCACGTCTCCCATCAGCACATTTCCTCCGTGATCTGAGGCGCGTGCCTTTTGATTTAACCCAGGTCCTTTCTTTTATTTGGGCATTCAGATTAGCTCCCAGCCCCTCCAGCCAACGGAGATGGATGGGCCTCAGTATGAATATGTATAAGAAAAGCACATGGGTTTGAACTTGACTTTGACCTTCATTTGCTCACACATAGGCTCCACTCACGTCCAGCACATTACGGAATCTTGTTCTAAATCTGCCCGCTTCAGAAAAAGGAACGTGGAGCAGTTTTATTTCCTGTGGTGCTCTATACGCTTGTCTGAATAAATAGGCTGTGGCACACCCTGTGATGATTCTCTCCGAGTCATGAGCCTTTTTTAATATAAGTATACAAAAAAAATGTTTGACTTGCACTTTCATATTAGGTGTTATATGATGAACATTTCATAAAGGATTATGGGAAAGTAATTTCTCGCTGCTTACAGAGAGAAGCAGTATTAGATGCAAATATTAACATTTTGTCTTTTTATTTTTGATAAACCTCTTTTGCCACCCTCACAGATCTGTGGTCAGATTTCAGAGAACAGCATTTCTTACCAAACAGCCAAACACATTGTGCATAAAGCAATGACTGGCTTTACGACATTTCCCGGAAAGCAGTGCAGCTGGGGGTGTGGCCAGTGAGGCAACTTCCCTCTGAGGTCACAACAGTGGTCATGTGACCAGCAAAGCCCCTTGGGTCGTATGACAAACCGCACTGCCAGGCCGAGGTGTGTGTCAGGGGTGTTTTTCTATAAAGCATTCTATAAAAGTGTAACTGGGCTGTGTTTGCCCTTTCCTCCCTGTACACACACCGTTCAGCCAACAGGCCCCTAAAGATCTCTTAAAAAGTGCTGATCCACACAGCCCGTCCCTGCTAGTGCTTCTGGAATCCTTTCGGAACAGAACTCCTCTGCTCCCAGGATTTTTTTTCTTTTTTTTGTTCCTTCTGCTCCTAAATTCGTTTTCATTTTTTCTTTCACTCTCACTTTCTGTCTCTCTCTTTCTGTCTCTCTCTCTCTCTCTCTCTCTCTCTCTCTCTCTCTCTCTCTCTCTCTCTCTCTCTCTCTCTCTCTCTCTCTCTCTCTCTCTCTCTCTCTCTCTCTCTCTCTCTCTCTCTCTCTATCTGTCTCTCTCTCTCTCTCTCTCTCTCTCTCTCATTTTCTCACTTTCTCTCTCAGTCTAACTCTGTCTTTCTGTCTCTCTTTCTCTCTTTTACACACAAACACACACACGCACACACACACACAGTGTGATGGAGGTATCGGGATAAGGGGCGGAGCTTGTTTGAGCCTGAAGGTAATTACCACACATTAGAGAATGACAAAATAAATCTGTGGCGCTGCTAATTGTGTGGCAGTGAAAACAATAACGGTGGTATGTGCCCAGGGCACTGGGGACAAGAGGCCTGGCTCTGGGCCAGGAAGGGGCCCCAGCGCCATCACTCAGCCCCGCTCGTCACCCCCTCCCCACCACCCTCTGTCTTCCCCACAGGGTCACACACGCCCTGGCACTGTCACCCCTCCCCACACGCTCCCCACGGCTCTCCCACTGCAGAACATGCTGTGCACCACAGCCCCAGACAGGCACAATCTGTCACCAGTGCCATCATACATCCCTGCATTAATAAACATGAATTAGTAATGGCACAATTAGATGGGGTTGCTCTGGCGTTTACTGGTACAATAATGGTTCTCCTCGCCCCTCTCCTCCTCTCCTCTGCGTTGTTCTCCACTCCTCGTTCTCTCCTCCCCTCCCCTCTCCTGTCTTTTCTTCCTTCTCCTCTCCTTTCCTCTACCCTCTGGCCGGTGCTGGAGCTGTGCCTCAGATGTTAGGCCCCAGACCAGTGAAGGTAAAGCAGAACAAAGAGCCAGCGTGTGTTTCTGGACTGACTCCTGCTGCCTGGACCCTCTAGTCTGCTTCTCGCTCCTCATACAGTGGACATCCTGTTCCCTGCTGTTGGCTTGTAGTGGCTGGGACTGTGGTAGACTGGGTCAAGGTACTAAAGATGCTGCATGTGTGTGTGTGTGTGTGTGTGTCACCTCCTCAGGTTCGGTTCCACTGTGTGACGGAGGTGTTTTGAAAAGACAGCGCTGCCAACTGGATCTCCTGCGGCCTACGGTACGTGGAAGCACACAGCCCTTCCATCCCTCTCTGACTGAGTGTGGCTCCAGCCAGGGTTCCAAACACACGTCTTAAGGGAGGGTGACAATGGAACATTCAAAGAAAAATGTATTGAGCTTCACAAGGTTATTTTTTGTTATTCTCTTGTATACATTTTCTTTTAAAACGATTTGGCCTAACTCTACGGATTCACAACCAGAACCAGAAGTAATCAAATAGAACTGGGGTTTGGGTTATAAAGATGTATTAAAACGGTATTCATGAACGTATTTATTGAAATGATTCACTGATGCCGAAACAGAAAGACACACAAACAGCAAAACTCATTCAGACTGTTTCATCTTTATGGTTGTACTGTAGCAGGACTCTGCATGTTATCCTATAACAAATTAATCAAAAGTTGTCTGTTGCATTTACCTGAAGGTTCATCATACAAATGAATGGAAGCTTGGGAAGGAAATGAGAGGAAAATTAGGAATTAACCACTGACCCTTACACTGACTCTTGGTTAGCAAACTTAAAGATTTCTGTGCTATAGAGATATATTTATAAATTAAAAGCTGAAAGAGCGAGCCAGATGTGTATCAAACTATCTAGCTAAAGCTGGCCTCAGTTGTTTTAACGCAACACAACAGTTGCTTGGTTGCAGGTGTTTGTGTATGGTTGTGTGTGTGTGTGTGCCTGCTAGCATACTTGCATATGTGCATACAGTGTATTGTTTATGCTTTAGGGGGTAATAAACATGATTCAGTGTGGTGGAAATTCTGAGAATCAATCGTTGTCAAACGGGATACATTTGAATTAACCATTATAACAGAAGCAGATCCTCCAAGACATCCAGATAGATCCCTTGTTTCTTTGTCTTCCTCCCTTTCTCCATCTCTGTTCTCTTTACTTCTCTCTCTCTCCCTCACTCCCTCACTCCCTCACTCCCTTACTCCCTCACTCCCTCACTCCCTCACTCCCTCACTCCCTCACACAAATCTAGAAGCCCTGATATCAACCCTCTCACCAAGACACCCATACCCCTCGTTTCACTGATTCACTTCATGTCATCCTCAACAGTGCCACACACATGCACTGGCAGAGCCCCCCTCAGACACGAGGCCCCTCCTGTACCCTCCATCTGTTTCCAGCCCCACAGATCTCTCCAGGCCCAGCCTTCATGGAGCTACCCTGTCACAAACTGTTGTGTTACTCTGTCACTCCTCTCCTGCCTGCTCCCCCCTCCCCTCCCCAGGGAGCTCTCATGTTTGTTGCCTTTTGTTCCAACAAAACACCCTAATTGGCTGATTAGCCAGGGCTGACTGACCTGTTAATTGAATACTAATTCCAATTTGATGTCTTTAATGAAGATCACTGTGCAATGTTATCTCTCAGAGGAGGGCCCTGTGTGTATGGGTGGGAGTCAACCATGAACCCCAGCCAGGGTTTAGGATGAAGCAACCTTGAACATCCAGAGATTTAGGGAAAGCACTCACCAGAAACACACAAAAGCCTTTGTCATAAGGCCACTTGAGACAGACATTATGAATATGGATAGCTCTGTAGCTCTTTGAAAAGAGGATTTATGTGGTAGAACCTGTTTCGTCGCTGCCATTATTTCCATTAGATCATACAGACATACAGACATCTCCAGTGATATTCCGACTCCCTCAGCCAAACTAAAACATTGTTTTCAAAAGTATGAACCATTTCCACTTCTTCATGTCTTGTGTCTTCTCTTCACTCAACCACTCAGCATTTTTCATCATGGCCACTCGGAGAATGCAAAGGACTAAACACTTTTGTACCAACAGATCCTTGGTACTGCATTGTACCCCCCACATTTCTACAAGATAAAAGAAGGAGAGCAGTATAGCAAGCTCTTATGGGTGGTTTCTAGATTAATTTTACTCCGGGGCTAAAGGTTGTTAAAGGCTGTTTTACAACAAGCAATTGTTGTGCCAAAGCAAACACTTGTCAATTGTGAAGGCTTGTCCTTGAGTTGTTCTAACCTTGGACCAAGTGATTTTCCTATGTTGTTTTACCTTTATGTATTTTATTTTTTCAGTCGACGTGGCACTGTTCAACTTTAGTTACTGCTTGAGTCATTGTGGACTTGGATCACGTGTGTCAGGTTCCAGGTACAGGTTGTTGAGTATATTCTGCATCCTTAACAGGCTGGAGCAGACCTTAGTACAACACCATTTTTCACCATTGGGTTTCTACCCATGCATCCATAGTATGGAGAATAGGCTGCCATGAATCCACTCCTATTCATGAAAAGAAAAAACAATTTAAAAACAATCAATAAAAACTCAATTTCCCTTGAGCTCCAGGACAGATTCTCCAGTGTCATGTGACTGGTTCTCCAGCATGGTTCACCTGGTAGTATTGTATTGCACATCCATTGTTGTTGCCAGTAAAACCAGCAAACAACGGGTGGAAATTCCAGCTTTTCATCTTTGGGTTCAAATCCACGATTGGTAATTCAGACTACATCCAGCACAAAAAAAGAAAGAAAAAGGAATCCAAGGCAAACAACCTTCCCTCCACAACAGAGGTGAGAAGGTCCAGTATTCCACAGCTTGCTGTATCCAGCACAATGACACCTGCCCACTCCAACACCAGAGCTTCAAAAGGCCTGAAGCTTGTACCTACTGACATCCGTTAAGCAGCCATTTTGTTTCTTAGTGTCTGTCAGAGTGTCAGTTGACCGTAGTTCTCCATATCAAGCATATCCAGTAACCAACCTTCCACTCCCTCCATATGGACGCCTCCTTATGTGTAGGCCTTGGGTTCGCTTAGGTGTCGTCTATGTACTCTCCTTGGTGGAGTTCAGCGGATCACCCTAAATCCTGGGCCTTCTCTATCCCAAATGGTTGCCGGGGATACAAAGCAGATATTTGAAGCTCCTGCGCCTCAGTCAGTATTTTGTTTCCTGGGTGGAAAATAAATTGTCAATTAAAATGAAAAAGCAATCAGCGATAAATAAAGCTGCATAATTGGTTTCTGCATGCATGCCCAACATCACTTACCTGCCACCACCTACCCCCCTGCACATATCCCTTTGCAACCTCACACAATCACATACACAAGCGCATGCAAACTCACACACACACACACACACGTACACACAAAAGTCCATTCACACACAAGGCCGGACTAGCGCAGGCATCAGTTCCCTCATGTGTAGGAATCTCTTTCTTACCCACACACATACACTCCCAGCCTCACACTGTCTATCTCTCTATCAGTCACTTACCCTGCATACTTAGAACGGGACTCGTTAGTCGCCCCTGCCTCCCCTTAACGAGAAAGTAATTACACCGCATTCCTCCCCGATCCCAACGGCCCCTCTTGCTCGCTCCGTCCGAAATGTGCCTCCCTTACCTCCAGCTCTCCGTCTGCCTCCTTCTCTGAGATCCCCCTTCTCTCTTCTCTCTACCTCTTCTCCTCTCTCTGTGGCTGCAGACTCTCTCTCCCTCTCTCTTTCTCTCCCTCCTTCTCTTTCTTCATCCTCTCCGTAGCCCCTCTCTCTCTCTCTCTCTCTCTCTCTCTCTCTCTCTCTCTCTCTCTCTCTCTCTCGCTCCTCCCATCTCTGAGCTCTAGGCTGCTCTGGGTTTTAGACGGATCACTCTCACAATGGTTGATCAATACGGGTATTGATCCGCTGGCAAAATGTTTATAAAATCATCCTGGGTAGCAGCAGAGCGCCGGGGAGGGGAAGGGGGTGGTGGCCAGGGGGCTCTGGGGGTCCATGCCATTTGGGCAGGGGGGAACCATCCTTCCACTGATTGGAGGGATGTGTTTGCCAGTCGTACCGGGCAGGAGATCGGTGCAGACACGGCTCCGTCTTGTTTTCCCGAATCATTGTTCCCACCGCGTCACGGCGCTCCCCGGCTCACGCAGCGAAACTTTCCGCGTTCCGGCAAAGGCGGAGCGCCGCGGGTTTAACCTTTTCATGGCTCGATGCTGGCGGCCAGCCAAACTACCCCTCCCTGCCCCCCTTCCTTCCCACGAGCTGACGCCTTAATTTGCATAAATTAGCAAGCCGCAGGCAGTGCCACTCTCTTAACGATCCACTGTCGTGTCATTCCCGCCCCTCCCCCTCGCTCTCCCACCGTTATGCCCGCCTCCGTACCCGCCTCCAGACTGGCACCGTCCTCCTCGCAGGACCGACGACACACACACACACTCTCACACACACAGCCCAGGGTCTCCTCTCTATCCCCTCGTCGATTTCCCTCTCTCTCTCTACCGTCTCTCTCTACCGTCTCTCTCTCTCTCTCTCTCTCTCTCTCTCTCTCTCTCTCTCTCTCTCTCTCTCTCTCTCTCTCTCTCTCTCTCTCTCTCTCTCTCTCTGTGTCTGCGCTCCGCTCTCCTCCACCTCGCCAGCATGAGCAAACAGGAGGGGAGCCCCACAGGCAGGAGAGCAGCCATCTACAGAGGGGTTGTGTGTCCCGTTTGTACAGTCATCAGGGAGTCTGGAACAGGGCTTCCCCCTGCCTTGCCTCTCTCCCTCTGGTGTCTCCTGTGGTTCCCCTTGCCTGTCTACCTCTCCAGCCCCTGGCTCCCCTCCTGCCCTCCCCCCTCCTGGCTCCCTGTCGGGGGGAGCCGGGCTCCTGCTGCTGTGCTGCTGTGTGGAGATCACAGGGGACCAGCGAGCTGCTCTCCTGCCCCAGTGGGCTGCTGCCTCTACAGCCCTGCTCAGGGGCTGGGGGTCTCCCTGAGGGACTGGCTCACTCAAACAGACCCACAGCTGTATCTATGTAGCTGGGCTGAGGCAAACTGCAATGTGTGTCATGCTAGTTTGTCCATGAAGGAATGAATCCACAGTGAGTCCAGGTGGCTGTGTGGGTCTCCATGCATGTGAGATGAGTCCACATGGAGAGGATCACTGGAGCAGAGTGCAGGGAGACGTTCTCCAGAGCACAGAACCGCACGCCCAGACTACATCTGTCAGCCATAAGGCCAGCCAGCTCAGCCTCGGTGACCCAGGGCCGACCCCTCTCCTCTGGGGTGTGTGGTGCAGGATGTCCCTCTTTCTGCCTGGCTCCAGACCCAGAGACCCAGAGACCTAGACACTGGCCCAAACCACACTGTCTGAGGCTGTTCCAGCTGGGCTTGTAGTGGAGGACAGGGGGGGCTGTGTGAACTGTAAGGGGGGCCGGTGGTGGCAGATGCCTAATTAGTCCTGTGTTTGTAATGAACTGTGGCAGTTTGCAGTCCCTGGCTGATTGGTGGGACGGGAGGGGACTGAAGGTTTCCTTCCGCCTGAGGCCTCCTCCACAAGGAACACACACTCACGCACGTGCACACAGGTACACACACACACACACGCAGACAGACATACATAAGTCCGGGTGCAAACTACACAGCTAGGGTTCCTCCGTCATATCCACATACACAGTAGAGGAGAAGCTGGGGATTATTTCAAACACATACAAGGCTGACCACATTCCACTCATTAGCATAGCATGTGTCCCGCTGTAATAAAGTTGAATCTCTGGTCGTGTTCTCTGTGGTGAGAGAGTGAGGGCTGCTGCTGTGACTCAGCTGCTCGCTCGCTCCAAATGGCTTCCAGCTTGTTACTGTTCTGTAGACTAGAGCATGCTGGCTTGGATAAAGACATGGCGCACCATTGTACATCGCCTTCCTGTATCTACAGCCAGCGCCCCATCTCTCCTCGCCTGTTGTCCTCCTATTTCTGTCTTTTATTTTGACCTTCTCCTTTGTTAATCCTTCCCTTTTCCCGGGTTCTTGTTCTTCGTTCTCCCTCCCTCCCTCCCTCCCTCCCTCCCTCCCTCCCTCCCTCCCTCCCTCCCTCCCTCCCTCCCTCCCTCCCTCCCTCCCTCCCTCCCTCCCTCCCTCCCTCCCTCCCTCCCTCCCTCCCTCCCTCTCTCATGCGTTCCCTCTCTCGCTCTGTGTCTTTTTATTCTCTGACGGTGTAAGAGAGTGCGTTATTTATTTCATCAGAATGCAGGAGCTCTGGGTGCACGCTTCACACAGAAATCAATTCCAGCTCAGGCAGCGTAACCAAACAAAGCACTGCGCTCATTTCAGCAGGAGCGTCGGCGCAACCTATCTTGCTCATCTCCTCTCCCCCACCCCCCCCCCCTCCTCCACCTCCCCCTGCCCCCACCTTATTGGGAGACATTTTGTTCTCACTCTGCCGCCATTATGCCAATCACTGCCGACGTGTGCTGATGTGTGGATGCAGCTGCTAAATGACTCATGGCAAGCAATGATCATTAGAGAGAAAGCTGTGTGTAATGTATGTCTCTGTTTGTGTGCATTCAGAAGGCCTGGTCTTGCTCTGTTCTCGGGGAGCATAATAGTATTGTTGTTGTTTCTTTGCCTTATGTTTTATGGATTTTGGGATATGTATGTGGCTGCGCGGGCGACTTTGGTGTGATGTGTGTGTTTATTTCCTTGAAGGATGCTTTATGGCCTTTTATTGTGTCTGCTTTCTGTTTGTGTACAAGGGAGATGGCTGCTACTCTACAGCCCGATCTCTGCTCAGGGTGAATGACTTAGCCAGATGAGGCACGCGGGGAATTTCAAAGTCTTTTTCCTGCCTGCCCGCCTGCCTGTCTGTCTGTCTGTCTGTCCTCCAGCTACCCACCCAGTCAGCCAGCCAGCCAGCCTTTTTGTGAGGAGGGAGAGAGTAGTAGTTAATGCAGCCTCTGGATCGGCCTCATTCCTCGCTCCACTTTTATTGATTTCAGACAGACACCGAGGCAGGCAGAAAGAAAGGGCCTTTTCAGGAAGAAGTTAAACGGTCAAGTAGCGGGTGGAGTGTGGCTTTCACCACTTTATTGACGAGGTGGAAAAATGTCACTATTATGGAGGCCCTTTCAGGAGACATCGAGCTGATTGGAGGAGTGACCCAGGGTCAGTGTTGAACGCGTTACCTCCACAGCCAAACAGAGCCGTAGAAAAGGCCAGAAGGGCCGGGCTGAACTTGCCGAGGTTCCTCTGCGCAGATCCTCTTTCTTCTACCTGCTCGTGGCCGTCTGGCGCTGGGACTGTGGGCTCGGGGCTGGAGGCGGGGCAGGAGAGCGGTCTCTGGCGCTCACAGCTGCTGCCTTCCTCTCACCGCAACTGGGGCGGAGCTTCATCAAAGGGGAGGAGGAGAGAACCAGACTTCCTCGGTGTACATCCCTCTTCAAACTGAATAGTAGATTACAGGATAGAGGGAGGGAAGGAACAAGCAAACAAAGGGGAGGGAGGGAGGGAGGGAGGGAGGGAGGGAGGGAGGGAGGGAGGGAGGGAGGGAGGAAGGGAGGGAGGGAGGGAGGGAGGGAGGGAGGGAGGGAGGGAGGGAGGGAGGGAGGGAGGGAGGGAGGGAGGAAGGAAGGAAGGAAGGAAGGAAGGAAGGAAGGAAGGAAGGAAGGAAGGAAGGAAGGAAGGAAGGAAGGAAGGAAGGAAGGAAGGAAGGAAGGGAGCAAAAAATGAAGGAACAAATGAACTAACCCACAACTGTAGACTCTGAGACAGGGAACTGAATAATTTCAGTAAAAGGAGTCACCGACAGGAAATCTAACAAGGATACTACGCAACTGTGAGAGTAGCTTATGTGGCGAGGCCTGCCTTGACACAGAGCGGCTAGTGAGTCCTGACCATCAGCCGGGGGTTCAACCATAAGTCACTCATGCTGGAAGCTTCTGACGTCAAGCACACTAATTAGCCCAGCGCATCATCTAGCTGGCTCCTCCCAGCAGCACAAGACAGACCTCAGCAAAGGTCAGCATACCAGAGCACAGACAGAGGAGAGCTTAATCTGAGGTGAAATGGTTTCTTTTCCAAATTGATTCCCGTTTGGATCAGACAAAAGCCGTCTTGTGTTCTAATTAATCCACTTAGGGACTTAGGGGGAGGTGGAGGAGGGAGAACGAATGAACAAACAATAACTGTTCTGACATCTGGACTGATGCCGGCCTCCCCAGCACAGGCCTTGATGACTCTTACATGCTCATCAATTGCCAGAGATTTCCCCCAAACCCACACACATCATTTACCCAGACACACACTCCTCCAGGGCCAAGCACCCCTCACATCCTGGGGGAAAACTCCGTTGTGTAGCAACACCACCACAAAGTTTCGCATGCTAATGCGTGTTTTACACCAAAGTTTTGTCGCTCCGCTTGCAAAAGATCCCTCTCCAAAATCTGGATGCAAACAGAGCGAAATAAATATTTTCTCTTCTCCCCGCACTCACAAAGTCAACTCAGTCCCACTAAGATAACCCCCTGAGGCTATCTCTTTTACACCCCCTTAAAATACTCTCTTCACCACATGCTTGTCACAGCCATGTATACATAGCAGCCTGTTGGTACTCTCCCACACCCACACGCACATTCACACACTGCTCACTCACCCACTCCCTTACGCTGAATGCATAATATATGTAATGAAATAATGTTTCCAGTGGGGATGCTTGATGGCTGGAGGATGGAGATGCGTTGTGAATCTCAATGTGGCTCCCTCCGGACCCCCTGCCTCAATTGCTGCGGCGACGGGGGGGGACGGGGGGACGGGGGGGGGGTGGTAAATGAGGATGAGGGAGAGAGAGAGGCTCGCTCCGTGGCCCAGGGCCAACACGAGGAGTCCACAAAGCTGCGTGGAAGCCCTGGATGGGGCCCCTCGGTCGCTCTGATGCTAAGGATTCACATACGCTAATTTGAGGCCTCACCCCACACCCCCCCCCCCCCCACCCCACCCCTGCATTTCTCCACATCCTGTGTCCAGGCCAGGCTTGGACGCCAAGTTTCCACCCTCTGGTCTTCCCAGCGCTAGGCTGCCTGCTCTTTAATTGGCCCGCGCTGACCTGCTTTCATTAAAAATTGAAAGCGAGCAGGCCTTGTAAAACGCTGAATTTGCGGCACTTAGCTATGGAGATGTGTTTTTACTGGCTTGTAATGATGGGGACACATGCCCCGCCCCTTCTCTACAGGTTCAACCGAGGTCAGAAATGGAGCAGCTAAATGCTAACGGTCCTAGCTCTCTCTCTCTCTCTCTCTCTCTCTCTCTCTCTCTCTCTCTCTCTCTCTCTGCAGCTTTCTCTTTCTCTCTCTTTTTTTCTTGCTCTCTTTTTGTCTCTCTCTACGTCGAGCGTGAGGGAAGCACTTCACCAACCGGCCAATACCTCTCAACGCACACAGACACAGAGTTGAATCTGTTTTGAGTTTCTCCGGTATTTCACAAATCAAAATCTAAAAGAGAGACAAATATTCTCCGCAGTCAAAAATCAGAAAGAGAGACAAACGTTTTCTTGTGTCAGTCTGGGATGTTGATGAAGATCGTACGGCAGGTTTTAAATATCCTCATAAGCAATATGTGTAAATGTTGATTAATTCATTTTCTACATATTACACTGCTGGCATTATCCTGATCTCAAACATTTTGAGATTCTTTTTGGCTCCATGGATGTATGAGAGTTAGAATGGTAGGTGTGGCATTTAGCATGAAACAGTCAAACAAGGGATTCTTCCTCGGTGCCAAAATATGCTGCTTCCAAGCCAATGTCTTTCACCTCTTTACTTCTCACAACACTGATCACTAGAGCTTATACACATTACTTGAAACTGCTACACTCCATCTAATTATGTATTTCACCCACAATCGAGAGATGTCATGGTATAGAATGTTTCAAACGTCGACCCAGAGGACCGGAATCCCATCCAGAAATCAACTACATTTCAAACGTATGAAAACATTCAATATTTCAGCTGTCACAAGTTAGCTTTGCTGTGCAGTTTATTGCAGGATGTGGGAATACTAAAAAGTCACTTTGGATCCGATACTGGAGAAGTATTTTTGTGACTGCCAGATGTTCTGTTATCTCTGATTCCCATTTGGATTGGGAGAAGGTGAAATGAGTTGGAAAGTAGCTGGACTGTCTGTTTTATACATCAAACTCAGGGAAATGTAATTAGGGCCTCTCAAAGTTTCACATTGCTTAGCAACCCTCTTCTAAATAAACACAGGAAATCTCCATGGCCTTCTCCTCCATCTAGCCACTCCCCCTCCGCTAGCCAGGCCACACCCCTGGTGGTCCCTGGCCCAGCCCAGTTTTGGGGGCCAGCCTGCGATGTGAAGACAGGGTGAGGAATGTGTGAAGCATCCTAGGAAACATGAGCCGCTATTTTCCCACAAGCATGAAAAAACAGAGGCCATGGCTGTGGAATCCTTCTGACGCAACCGGGCCGTGGGCCCGGCGCTGGGTGGAGGGGGTGGGGGGGCGGGAGAGAGGGGCAAGGTTTGGACAGGAGCTGGGCCCTGGGTCAGGGTGTTAAAGTTGTGGTCTTAAGGCTTTGGAAGCTAAGCTCAGGCTGGATGGGAGAGAGAGAGAGGGAGAGAGAGAGTTCAGTGGAGCTGGGGTGACGTGTGTGCATGGCTGGGGAGAAGGGAGGGATGTGGGGAGGGGAGTGGAGGGGGGGGGGAGAAGGAGGGCAGCGGTGGGTGGAGAGCCAGGGGAGTTGCTGAAAGTTCACTAGGCCCCTACTGGGAGAACTCCATGGTTCCTGTTCTTTCATTTTTGAGCAGGCATCTGTGGGGGCAGACTGCTAATTGTTTGTTGGCCAAGTCATCATTAAAGAAGCAGTCGGCGCGGGGTCTCTTACAGAGATGTGAGAGAGAGCGGCAGAGAGTTGAGACAGGAGAGAGCATCGCTGGAGAGGCCCCCAGAGGCCCTGCCAAAGACCCAAATGATTACCACGCTTCTGTTGCCTCTATAATTCCTCATACATTAAGACACAGGCTTGAAAGGAATTCCCAAACACAAAAACAGAGCAAACTTCAATGCGCCTTTCTCTCTTTTTTCCTGATCTAATTATCTCTGCCTCCGTAATCGCTGTTATATTCATCACAGTGTTCAGTATTTATAGGGTCTGTTTTCATCATAGTAATAATGTCACTCTGGAATTCCTATGCTTAGGAGGAGAAGGAAAGAGAGAGAGAGGTGGGGAGAAACAGTGGGAAGGGGGGAGAAGAGCAGGGAGAGAGAGATTGCTTTGGCTGGGTCTTGGATCCAGCCTCAGTCTCTAGACATCATATGATGGGGGGGGGGGGGGCAGAGGCCACACCAACAGGGGTGGTTGGTGAAGCTTCACTTCAGGCCTCTGAGAATCTCAGTTTGCCAGAAGTCAGCTTTTGTTTTTCCTGCGTGTGGTCTCAGACTGGACCGAGCTGGACTAGGTTACCAAGCCAGTGTCAGGGTCAGGGTCAGGGTCAGGGTCAGCACACAACCCTGTTCCCTGTATGTCATTGTCTCTTTCCATTCATCTCTTTCCGTCTTTGGTGGCTGTATCTCTCACAGTTTTTCTTTCTTTCTCCCTCTGTCTGTCTCTGGGCAGCAGAGGTGCTCCCTTCTGGGTCCCCTCTCCTCCCATCTCTCCCCCCAAGGCTGAGCTCCCAGTATTGGGTATGTATTCCACACTCCCGTGTGAGGCCTGGTGAGAGTGCCTGGGGGAATGGAAAGGAAAACAAGCGTGCCCTCTCTCCCGGCCCTTTGGATCTGGCCTGCTATAAATACCTCCGGGTGGCGCGCCAGTCCCAGCACCAGTGGCATGGGAACCTCTCTCCTCCCTCCGGCCCAGCTCTGGGCCTCCGGGGGTCCAGTCTGGGAAGGCTGTGGCCAGCGGGGCGGGCTTGGTACGGGGGACAGGCTAGGGCAGGGCTTGGAAATGGACGCAGAGGTCTTCCTCCTGTTCATTGGGTGTGTCTGCTGTAAGTCTCTGAGGAGAGGAGCGTCCCCGTGTTTCTTCCTTGCCCGGTTCAGCTCCATGGCTCGTCTACCCCTTTCAAAAGACTTCATGTATACTGCATTTAAGCTGTTTTGCCTTATGAAGATTGTATGACTGTGTGCATTTCAAAGTGTACCCCCCCCCCAAAAATGAAATCCCCTTTTCTTCACTCCGGTGAAGCGTTTGTTTTGTATACTCCCCCAAAAATTGATTTCGACTTTTCAAAGGTTTGTTCTTCATAGTGCTGTCTCCCTGTGTCGGAGCTCGACAGGCCCAGCTCATATTTTCAGAGTTTGAGGTAATAGTTTTAAACTGACAGGCTAAACATCTCTCTCCTTGGCTGTTCCACTTCTACAGAGTAAATAGTTTTACTTTCACACAGAGGCATACACACGCGCACAAACACACACGCTCACAAACACACACTGGCACACACTGTGGGGGACTGGCTTAGTCTAATGATTCTTTCTTCACGGTTTGTAGGGGGTATGGAACGCTTGTGGTGTTGTCAGTTTTAAAATGTGGTAGAGAGGACCTTTTAGGATGTTTGTGTATGTTTCTCTCTCTCTCACTCGCTCACTCTCTCTCTGACATTTGAGTTTACCCGTTATACACTACCCTCACTCATGGCAAAACATTTTCACGTCATCTACATCCATATTGACATTGCTCATTATCTGCTAGAGCACATGTGGCTTCCCAGCCGCCTAGTTTGCAATTCTCTCATTTTTCAAATGTTGTATCTCTGAAGGACTTAAGATTGCGTGTTATTTCCATCAACTCTTAGCACTGCCTTCCCAAATACAGTCCCCAAGATGTATAGATTAAATGTCATTCTACACCTCTCCGTTTCAACTCACACCTCTGTACATTTTCTTTACCTCCTTCTCCCTCTCTCTCTTCCTCTGTTCCTTCCCTACAAGGCACACTTGTTATTTCTTCCTACAAGGTCCCGTAATTAAGTTTGACATAAGCGCAGGGATTAAATATGCGGTTTGGGAGGGGGAGAAAGGAGCTCTGTTACAATCTCAAGGCCAGCTGCAAAATGGAACCAGATTGCGACACTCGGAGCTGGAAAGTTTGGGAAAGGTGCCTAGACTGGAGCTGTGTATTCAAGCAACAAGGGGATGTGAGCCCCACTGCAGTGTGGAAGCAGCCAAAAGACTACTGCCTCCCCAGCCAAAGGACTACTATTAACTCGTGTGCCAAGAACTAAGTTTACGCCTTGCCAAAAGACTAAAACTAACCCAGCCAAATGATAACTCACTCTCTATACAAAATAGTACTAACTCCTCAGCCAAAGTGGCAAAACATTTGCTTATGCCTCAGCCAAAATATCATTCCTAACTCTAACCAAAAGCACTAAATCCCCATAGGGGAAATAACAACAGTGAGCTGCAAGACTACCACCATAAGATAGCTCCAGTAACTCTCCAGTCCATAGCCGTACACACACATCCCCAAGCAATAGGGTTGTCCTTTTTCAAGTTCCCCCTCCCCCCTCCCCATATGCTGACAGTAAGGATACAATTTTGTGTCTCTGGCATGAACGTAGGGAAAGCCATTTCACATGCTATCATTCAATCACCGACACCAAATATAGCAATATGGGTTAAGATCCCAGTTCACAGAGCGTGTCTGTGGGATTTTACTCTGTTGTGAACTCTGAGAGGACTCACATGGAACTTTGCATTCTTAAATAACTCTGGAGAAACGCTCTAATCTTAATGAGTCTGAACAGCAAATCTCTCATCTGCAGCAAAAAGGATTAGGAATGCGGAAAAAAATACTGCCGTTCCACTTTGATGAATTGTGTTTAGAAAAATCCCTGGGCATGAAGTTCTCCCAATGAACAAAGCGGCAGAGGAGCACGGATGCTTTTAAACAACACAACTTATCTGGGAAAAACAGAACATGCATTTAAGTGAAAATACAAAAGCAAAGCTGATTCGTCTCCTCTGCAAATGATAAAAATGGCTAACTCTTTTCACAATCCACTTAGCAGGTTTTGGAAAAATCAAGCCCCAAAGTAGCTTTGCACAAATTACAGGCATTGTGTTCCCTGTGCTTCATCATTGCCATGTTTATTTATTTATCCAATGATTCATAGTTCTATTGTTAAATGTAAATACATGAATTGATAATTTTCTGCTACTTGGTTGGGGCCTATAAATAGTTGTCATGGTGATGAAGCGCAGCGTTAATGAACATGAATAGATAAGAGAGCACAAATGTTGTTTCAAAACTCAGAGCCAAACTGTACTGCTTTCACTGCAACTCTGCCCACATTAAAATACAACAACACAAACTTCAACTAGTCAGGACTGAAACGGAGTTAAGTAAGCTAATATGAAGCAGTGTTCATTTCTATTTGAATCATGCATCATTGATGATATGCTAATGCAATCCAAATCAAGGCAGTTGTGCTTTTACCTTATTAATTACACCTCAGTATGTTTTTTTCCTGGGCAGCCTATGTTGAGTGGTAGAGGTTACTGAAGACTGCCCCCGGCTAGTTCACACAGACACAACTACAAAACACATGCTGCTGTGGGACTTGATCTTGGACAACCCCCCCTCCCCGCAACCACCTTCATCCCTCCCAACCTTCCCTCCCCTAACCCCCTCTATCCCTCCTTTCTACCTCCATCCCTCCCTCCTACCTCTCCCTACCTCCTCCTTCCTTCCTACCTCCCCCCTACCTCCTCCTTCCTTCCTACCTCTCCCTTCCTACCTCCTCCTTCCTTCCTACCTTCCCCAAACCTCCTCCTTCCTTCCTACCTCTCCCTACCTCCTCCTTCCTTCCTACCTCTCCCTACCTCCTCCTTCCTTTCTACCTCTCCCTACCTCCTCCTTCCTTCCTACCTCTCCCTACCTCCTCCTTCCTTCCTACCTCCCCCCTACCTCTTCCAAGGCCTTTGGAGAGCTACTCAGGCAGATTTTCCACGTATATACCTTTCCCTCCAGATCACCTCCCCTCTTTGTTTTCCCCTAATGGAGGTCGGGAGGAGAGTAGTGCAGACCCAGGCCCGAGAAATACACTCCATGTTAATGAGAATGCACCATATTGCCAGATATGTGCTCCTGGAATAGGCGAGGATATCACCGAGGTGTGAGTCCTTGGGGCCCCTGCGGATAAGGCTGCATGCATGGCATGGAGGCCAGGGTGTCAGTGTGCGCTGCATGGTGATCAATATTTCCATGCACTTGACCTCTATTGATTCCCCAGTAGGATGTATACCCACCCGGGCTCTGGGAGCCTAAACATCTGGCCACCAGAGCCCTCTTCTGAATGACAGATAACATCTGGGAAGTCTGTTGCTATCACAGGAAACAAGGTCCCTATCTACCCCTCTCCCCGCCTCTATCTCCCCCCCCTCTCCCCCCCTCCACTCTCTCTCTCTCCCCTGTCCTGCTCATGAGCACATCCCTCTCCTATTGATTTCCCATTAACCCCTTCCCGACCGGGAGTGTCCGCCCATCCAGACATACGGACACCCATGGATTGATTAACAGAGTAATGGTCACCGTGGCTGCCTGTTCTCATCAGCTGAAGCAGGGTTAGAGGACCCAGACCTGGCCCTCGACCCGGCCATCCCCTCTGCTCTTCCTCCCATCTCTCTCTCCTCTTCATCCTCCTCCCACCCGTCATCCTCCTCCTGCCCCAAAGTACCTACTTGTCTTCCCGTCCCTCTCTTTATCACCCCTGTCCTCTTCTCTCCCCCCCTCATATATTTCTGCTCTTCTCTCCCTGGGCTCAGTGGACACAGTCCCTACTGGTCATTCATGGGGATCACATTACATTCAGTAGCAGTTTTTTCCGATGTTTTCGCTATACCATGTCAAAACTACAGTGTGTGTGTGTGTGTGTGTGTGTGTGCTGTCAGTGCAGAGAGCAGCTCGCAGTTCATCATAAGTAGAGGTCAAAATGTAAATTGTGACATCAATTGTGTTCTTTACATAAGTGTTTATCAAAATAGCCTCATAATGTACAGGTTCCAGGACATGAGTAAATAGATTCACTTGACAAAGTACTTTCCCATGCTATCAGAGGGGATGAGGAAATGAACGATATATGTACATTCCATATGTGGGTGGTAATGCATGAGTCTTTTTTCTTTTTCTTTTGCTGAATAGTGTGTGTCAAAGTACTGTAGCATAAATGTTTCTGTGACTGCGGATGCAAGCTTATCTGTTGTTGTGTGGATTTTTTCACTCAGTTTACACTTTTGCATGAGAGACAGAATATGGGTTTGCGAGGATGCGTTTGTGAGCTGCTATCAGGGCGAGGGAGAGAAAGCCCTTCATTTAAGCATGGCATGCCTCCATCACTCTCCGTCTCTCATGTACAAAGAGCCCAGAGGAAGGAGCTTCACAGCTGTTTGTAAACGATGGGAACAGGAAAGGTCAACACAGTAATGCAGTACGTTTTTGGAACGCATTTTCATCTCTCTCTCTGTTCCGTCTGCGAGACAGCAAGGCAGCTTGGTTCTTCACTGGTGCTGGCGCATTTAAATGACTGATCTTGCCTGGAGAAGAATGGTTAAAGCGTAACCCCATTGTATTCTTTGATAAACTCTGGAAAACGCATGGTATAAGCTGGGAAAGAGGCACACTTTAAGGGCACAATTGCCGTGCAAATCTACCGTGGAAAAAGTTTTTTTTGAAAGAGACAGAGAGACGGGAAGGAAGAGAGCGGAGTGCGGGAGGGGGGGGGGGGGAGAAGGGGGAAAGAGAGATGGAGCAGCCAGGGAGTGGATGGAGTAGGGGGTCTGTGTTGGGGGGCCGTGTCGTGTCTTATCTCTGGGTGCAGGGGGCTTTGTTTGTAGGGCAGAGAAGTATAGATTTCCTCTTGGTGTCAGCGCCTTTCTTCAGGGCTCAGCGCAGAGGGGACAATGGCAAACTAATCCAGCCCTGATTCTGGATTAATATTCAAGCCTCCCAATATTAATTCCAGCCAAAAGGAAAAAATGCTAAATGTGTCAAAACACTCAAACAAATAACGAAAACAAAACAAAAAAGCAAAAGGCCCTGACCAAAATTTCCATTCCAGGGTTCTGTTATATGAGCACATTATTTTCACCAAGGTTCTACAGATGCCTCAAGTCGTTCTGTATGATTCTGGCATTAATCTTCATAATGATTTCTTTATAAAAGGGTGAGGGTAGGGGGTAGCTGAAGAGCTGGATGTTGTTTTTGGCTATTCTCCTCATAAGCCCTGGATTTCAGATCTGGATTTGAATATTTACAATAGAAAATGATGGAGGTTATGAAAATAAGTCCTTAGAGAGTCGGGCTGTAAGTTATAGGTTTATAAACTGCCTCCCCTGCTTCAAAGAGTCCTGAAGATGTTGCCTGCTAATCTGAGGGATGGATGGCCAATCACAGGACAGGACTGGGATAGACGGCCAATCACAGGACAGGACTGGGATGGACGGCCAATCACAGGACAGGACTTGGATGGACGGGGAGGGCGATTGACTGAGAGACTGATCCGAGGAGCGGCTCTCGTCTGGCCCTCTCCTTCCATCTGCAGGGATCAGCTCCAGCCTCGCCTACTGGCCACTGGCCACCAGCCCTGGAGGTGACCTCTCCCAGGCCTGTGTGGAGCTGCCTGGGCCCCTGGCTTACAGTCGCACACACACCCTGGCACCGGCACACTTTACTGGACACTGTGATGTGTCGTGTTTGACAGAGACAGTTTGATAGGGAGGGAGTGTACTGGTTGTGACCACTGCAGTCGCACTGTACTAAGAGACGGGGATGAACTGAGCTCAAACATATTCACTGCAACCTGTTTCAAACCATAGTGCCCTCTCCTTTCTATTTATATCCTTCCTGCACATGCTCTCTCTCTCTCTCTCTCTCTCTCTCTCTCTCTCTCTCTCTCTCTCTCTCTCTCTCTCTCTCTCTCTCTCTCTCTCTCTCTCTCTCTCTCTCTCTCTCTCTCTCTCTCTCTCTCTCTCTCTCTCTCTCTCTCTCTCTCACACACACATACACACCCCCAAACACACACATACCCTAATCCTACAGTAGGGGGTCGGAGCCCCTTGTGTGTTGTCCTGAAAGGCCATTGTGGTCTTCAAAGCAGCCTCACAGACTCTCTGTCCATTGATAAGGTCTAATGTGATGAGGGCCAGCAAACTTCATCTTTTATACATGGCAGCAGAATATGAAAGGTCAGCTTATCTTAATCCTCCAATCTACTGCACGCAGGCCCGTGCCCCCTGTTTTATGAACTTCAAGAAGTAATCTAGCAGTTCATTCTGAAGAAGACCGTGATTATCTTCTCCAGGAGGTCCAATCAGCAGATATTAGGAGAGTGTGTTGTGAATGGACTGTAAGGGATGATTTCTCCGTCCTAATCGTCTCTGATCATATCACGGTATCAGCTTGACTATATGCCCGTGGTGAGCAGCTTTAATATGACCAGTGATTCATCATACAGAACAGTCGGCCTTATCCTTCTGATGCACCCCACGTACCTTCAGCCTGCTCTGTTCACACCGGGCGGAGGAACAGTGTGACGTTATTATGTCATTATTGCAGGATCACCCCCCCCCCCCCCCCCCCCGCACTTTCCCTTGAACTCCTCATCAGCGGTGGCAGCATCATCACCGCGGTCATCATCTTCATCATGATCGTCCTCATGCGGTGGCAGGATCTGCCAGATGTCCACGTAAAGCTCGGTTAGATGCACAGTAGACGTTTCTACTGATGGACGCCGTTCCTTCCTGTAAGGTTTCGAAATGAGACGTTCTGCCGCGCCACGCTCGCCTGGTTTGGATGTAACACAGAGAGCTTTGTCAGTTACTGACTCTATAATTGTGTCATCCTGTCCTCATTTGGCTTACTTGGGGCTTTTGTTTGTTCACTTCTTGTGATTTGTTTCATAACTGGCAACTAGAAAGTTCTCCTTGGCATTGGAGAGTGTTGACATTTATGGAAGAAGTATAAACAAACTGAACACACAATACGCGCTTAAACCTGTAGTGAAAAAACTAAATCAACCGCCATGAATTAATGTAGGTCATTAAGGTTAAAGTCTTAAAACTATGATTGGGAAAAATTTGATGTTTAGCAATCCTTTGTTCCTCCTGGAAGTGACAGTTTTTACGTAAAATATTTATTCCTTGACTGCCGATCGTATTAGATTGTTATTGTTTGTTTCGTTTTGTATCCATCCCTCTAATTTGCCAGTGGTACAGTTTTCCTGGGAGTCTAACAAACGCGCATCAACTTTAACAAAGGTAGACCCCGTCGTATCCCCTTAATTAGAGGGAAATTGTAAACAGACGCATGCCTTTCTTTTAGGGATTATCTATACTTTATGACTGAACGTTTGAAGTTGGGAGGGGTTCTGAATCAGCACAGCTACACTGCAGTTCTTACAGGACATTGTTGTCTTCAATTATTTTCTGTTATATTCTCGTCTGTATGAAGCTGGGGATCATATATTATTTAAACATGCAATCGTCGCTGTTTATCTGGGATTTTTTAAACCGGGTTATCTTTTTTCACATCGTTTTTTGATTAAAAGGAACAAAGCGTAATAACGCGCGCTTTCAAATGGCTGCTCGTCTCCCCGCCGATGCTGCTCAGCTTCCTTTATTGTCATTGAATGCGAACGGTGCCAAGCACCAGCCCTGAGATCTGACGGATGCCAAGGATGCTTTAGTATGTACATACACTGAAGCGCACGCACACACACTTCTACACACACACACACACACACACACACAAACACACACACACACACTCGCAATCACGTTTCCAACCATATGTCATGGGGTGTTGGCAGCCGCCACGGAGAATGACAGCTTCTGGATTTGGCAAATGGATTAACCCTATGGGATCGAGGGAGAAACTAATACTGATTTGTTCAAATATTGATCAGGGCCTTGTCGTGTTAGCGTGACTAGCAGGGGAGTGTGGGGCAGACAGATGGGATAGGGTAACATGACCATGGAACCCAGTGGGGTCTGTGTCAGTCTAGCTCAGTTAAACTAGCTGGGGAGGACTATCAGACCGAAGTTATCAAGTCTCTTCCAGTCCATCGAAATGTTACACATTTCAGTTGCAATTAGTGCTGCTATCACTGACCAGTGTCGCGAACCCGACTAATTTAGAATTGGGATCATTGGTTCAAATGCACCTGCTGTAGAAAGTATTTACCAAAGTTCTAGAATTTCTTTAAGATCCTGCTCATAGTTCTATTAAAAAATCCCTTGTGCTGCCTTCCTGTGTTGGTCAGCAGTACAGCCAGTGTCCAGCCCCCCCTGCCCTCTGCTCCCAGCCAGGGGAGCCCATAGCCACTCTCAGGGTCTCTAGTGTCCACACTCACACCATTACTCCCTCACCTCCAATACTTAACTTTGCTCTGAAGGCTTTACCCCTGAGACCCCAGTATTGGGAGATTAGTCCAGCCTTAACTGAAGTAGACGAACGGCAATCAATACCTGATGTAATCAGTCTGCCAGGGTCGCTGACCTCGCCCAGCCACGGTCACGGCTCCAGACTACTGCCGGCTGATAGATTCCGCTTGATTGACCCCTGGCGACCCTGGCCAGATAAGGTCAGACTGGCCAGACTGGCCTAGGAGCTGGGGGCCTGCGTCCGGTCAGAGGGACTGTCCGATAATGAAGTGGTCAGTATTGCCTTTCAGTCACTCAGCAGTTAGGGAGAGAGATATGGAGGCATAGATAGGTGCTGAATGGACAAGGAGGCGACAGCGGCCACAGGATTACATTGAACAGGCAGGGGACCAGTAAAGTGACATGTAAACTACTCTAATATGGACTTGTAATGACTGGGAGCAAGATGGATCGAGAGAGACCGGCCAAGTTCGCGGGGACTCCACACATACTCTCACACACACTTCCGCACACATAGGGGCAGAGCAGCCACAGAGCGCTGCCAGCTGCACTCTGCAGCACGGTTCACAGAACACCTCTTTGACTTCCCAACACAGTCACATCTGCTAACGAACGATTCCTAGTGGCAGAATTGTAATGATCTTTACAGGTAAATAACAAGGAATGTTCAAATACCTGGACAAATATGTTGTTTGTAAGTGTAATACTGAAAAATCGGCCATACCTCTTAGTTATGAGCTACTCACTTATGTGTTATGGCTTACAGAATGCATACCACCATGTTCCTTGTCAGGCCAGACCATTTGATTGACACTTCTCTTTTACACACATTGTTTGTAATGATGTTTGTTTCAGTATTTATCGACTACTGAAATACACAGCTGCAATCCCTCCAATGCTTACAATCTTCACATGCCGGCAGGCAAGCAGTCAAGCGGGTTGGCAGGTAGGAAAGCAGCCAGCCAGGCAGGCAGGCAGGCAGGCCTGGGTCCTCTCCTGTGGTCGGGTCAGGGGCTGGGGAATCCCCTCAGTCAGCCAGCTGCTGCCATCTGAAACCTACATTCCTCCGTACGCTAACTATTTAGTTGTCAGTGATTTGGTTAAGTGGAATTGACTTTTATCTGCAGTGTGCTGTGGGGCTGCCACCGGCGATACACATTCTCCATCCTGGACTCCTTTCTGCTCTTAGTCTGGTGTCACATCCAGCACATTGCTATTGGCAGATGAGCCTGTTCTGATCAATATCGCAGGTCAGGGATGGCCCGCGGCCCTGCTGGGCTCCAGGGTGGAGTATTGATCCAACACACACTCCCACAAGTCACGCAGACACACCGGGAAGTCGTGGCTGAAAGACAGCGAGAGAAAATGAGGGAGAGAGAGAGAACCTGTGGGTCCAGGGCACAGTGTTGAACTGAATGATCCTTACAAAGCCATTCATTCATTGTGTCAATCAGTATGTTTTGAGAATCATCTAACCCTAACCCTAAAAATAAATAAAAGATGTATACAAAAATAAAATGTCCAATACATTGTTCTGGTCCAAATCTAGTGAAATGATACTACACCATTCATGGTAATGCTGGCTTCATTTCATTTGTTCAGTATTGCCAGATATGAAAGTACCAGAACAAGCAGATGTTAGATTATCCTTGTGCCCCCAGCACCTCCCTCTCTCTCTCTCTCTCTCTCTCTCTCTCTCTCTCTCTCTCTCTCTCTCTCTCTCTCTCTCTCTCTCTCTCTCTCTCTCTCTCTCTCCCTCTCTCTCTCTCTCTCTCTCTCTCTCTCTCTCTCTCGCTCTCTCTCTCTCTCTCTCTCTCATGGGCGGAGCCTCTCAGGAGTTCTCTCAGCTGTGGCCAATCAGCTGAGGGCTGCTTGTTTATGTTACAGTTTAACAATTGTCCCTGGAGCTCCTCATCAGCTACATCATTTGCGCTCATGGGAACAATTAAACATGGGCTTTAACTCAGGTCTAACCACAGAGGTAAAGATACTGGTAAAAATGTTGCCAAACAGAGGGGTTCCAAAGGGACCATTCAGCTATCACAGACAGTCTGCCTCGCTGTCCTTTCTTCCCTAACTAAAGCTGTGTCGCTCTCAAGCTGTCAGAAACCTAGCCTCTGACAAGCACATTTACTCCGCTGCATACACCAGGCCCATGTGGAATTCAAATGTCTCTTGTACATTCAGTTTTTTTCTGCGCCGGAATTGACAGTTGAATAAATATGTATTGTCTAACTGACTTTGTTGTTGTGTATGAGAGATCTTCTGCAGAACATGCAATTATGTGGGTTATTACAGGAATATGTCTTGTTCTGGTTACTAGGAAATTAAGTTTCTCCGGAAATCTTTTTATTTTCTTATTTTAAAAAGCCCACAGTGGTACGAGATGAAGAATTACTGAGAGCTATATGTTTATTACTTAATGTAATCTTGAAATCATAAGATGTCTGTCTTGCTGTAATATAAATAATTTGATAATAATTTTGTTTGTAAAAAAACTGCTTATTGAAGATTTCAAAGCCTTGATAGAAGCCATATTGTATTGTGCTCCTTTTTAAAAACTGGTTTGGTCGGAGAGACTGTTTACTTAACTTTGGCCCTCATTTGTGTCTAAACATTATTTCTAACAGGCTTTCTTCTTCTGTCTTTTACAGCTGGCACTGTCATCCTGAAAGACATTCCGTGTCTCCTGTGACCAGGGAGTCCCTAAATCCCAAACCATAGCTTTGAAAAATCCTGGAAATACCTGGAATTCTACGAGTACATCACCAAACTTCTCAAAGTGTCCAGGCTCCAGATTCTATAGCTTTACATTGATCTTTATTTATTTTCGACGACACAAAGAAAGAGACTAAAGTCTGAACGCTAGCAATAGCCTCCAGCCGTTCGCCGAACCTCCACCCAACCTGCTGTGGCCGAGAGGGCGTGACCTTTCTGCCTGCCGGCTTCAAACGGACACTTGAAAAGAGGACTCGGTCAGAGAGGCTTCCGTGCGGCGGCGACTCAAACCAAAAACCCCATCAGGTAAGGCTGTGAAGTCGGCCCATGCTCCCGCTGGCCAGACCCTAAGCCCTTTAACTCCTTCAGCGCTTTGAAGCCGGCCAGCCCCCAGCCCGTGTCCCCTCGCAGGCAGCTCCCCCTTGGAGGTGGTGTGTAGGAAAGGCTGGCTGATAAACGGCCTGCTTTCATGCTCTGCTCCCCTGTTTGTTCAAGTCGGATTAGAGGCTCTGAATATGTGGTGGCTGTTTGGTTGATAGATGCTCACCCTGGGCTTCTTACTGACCTCCCGCAGGGCCCTGGGCCAGCCTGGGCCAGGCTGAGCTGGAGCACATGTGCGGGAGAAATGTGTGGCGGCTGCGACTGATTCACCTAGGGTGACGGGGTGGGGGCAGAGGTGGAGGGTGTAGGAGCTTCCCATTCATACGAACAAACACACACATGCACATAACATCACATTATATTTGCGATTGCTACTATGACAGGCTAACCCATACCATGTCATTACTGTACATTCGGTACTTTTCCATGCCAACGCTATCCAAACAAATAAAGAAATCCACTGCAAATGCTCACATTCATGTTGTTTCGAGAGGGAAGCCTCTGTGCTTTTACATAGTGGGAGGGAAAGTGTGGCGAGACATGGCTGCTTTTTAGTTCATTAAAAGGAAGAAAGAAGTTTTCCCGCAGACAAAATGTCACATTTGGTCATTAGCACAGCCAAGTGCATGTGAGCGTGTCTGCTCATGCATGTGTGCCACACATACTGTTCATTATGTGTGTGTGTGTGTGTGCACGTGTCCACATGCACGTCTTTACCATGTACTTTTCAGTTTGAGAGTGTTTATCTGCGGTTACGTATCTGTGTGTGTATTTTTGTTTCTATATGTGTGTGTGTGTGTGTCTGTGTGTGGTGTGTGTATGTGCATGTCTGTATATGTGTGTGTGTGTGTGTGTGTGACGTGAGTGTGGCCATGCCGGTTTGTGCTTGTGAGGAGCACAGGTCCAGGGTCAGTATTTCCATACAGAGTGACTCTGAGATAGGTCTGGACTGTGCTTCAATCTGCCCATGGCACAGCCAGCAGAGCAGATGATGACGAGCTGTAGATATACTGATGCTTTATTAAGATTCGCTTTCACACTGATATTATATGACTGATGGAGGTGTCCAGAAAACTTGCTTCTTGATTCATAATCTAATTATCACTTTACATGCCCAAATAAAATTTGAAACCTATATTTCACTGGGCCATTTTGAGATATGCAACACATCTGGGAAGTATTCCACAGCACACGGAACAACAATTTTCAGTCTCATAAATATTAAATCCCATATTACCTGGATTATGTTAAATCACTCCATGTGATTAGAAAATCGGCATGATGATTTTATAGAGCATTCATTAATCTAGCATGTATTGACTCTCTTTGTTACTTCATGGAATCAGAGAGCTCATGGTGCAAGCCAATGGCATGGGCACAGTAGAGAGGGTTTTTATTTTATTTTTTTCCTCCACAAAAGATAAAGCAGCAAACATAGTCGCTCTTTAGCTACTGGGAATTAGGTTATTTTGTGCTCGGTAAATAATCCTGATTGAAAGTAAATGGTGTTTATAGAATTAAGCAAATAAAAAGGGGAACGTGTCAAACAAAGCAGCAGGATGCAGGAGAGGAGCACTATCAGGCAGACTCCGAAGAGCTAAGGGCCTTTGTTTGAAAAGTTCAAAGTCATTTTGCTAAATTTAGGTCACTGCAAATTATAAGTGCACTGCAGAGAGTCATCATTTATTTCTTAAGAAAGAAAGGAAGAAAGAGCGGAAGAAAAATAAATAAATAAATCACCCAACAGACTTCATTTTAAGCTTTCTTATGCATATTTAAGAACTACCTGTTTCTTTTTTTGCGTGTGTGTGTGTGTGTGTCTGTGTGTGTGTGTGTGGGGGGGGGGTAAGAGTACATAAGAAAATAAAACACTTCAAAGCATTACGAGAGACAATATCCATGTGTGTGGAGCTAATTAAGGACGTGATCTGAAACATGTTTTCCGAACAGCCATGTTGCGAGGCCTGAAGGGTCAGCTGGCTTACAATAGGACAAAAATAATGCACGAGAAGAGAGGAGGGCGAGGAGCGAGGAGCAGCCCCCCCCCTCCCTCCCTCCCTCCCCACACACACACACACACACACACCTCCCTGGCCTGTGTGCTGCTGTAGCCAAGCTCCTAGCCCAGGGCTCTCACACCAGGCCCAGTTCTACATGTGGGCTGCACTGAGATGCAGCCAGGGTTGCTCCCTTTGTGCCGGCCCTCTTTGGCCTCCCGGTAAAAAAAGACATGCATGATTTCATACATGAAAGATATATGTAATTGGACAGCAGGGCCCCATACAACGCATTTACAATTCTAAACAGAATATGTTAAAAGCAATTCCCTCTATCTCACTATCTCGCCCTCTCTCTCTCTCCCTTTTGAGGAATTGTATTTTCACATATCATAAAACACATGAGATACAAAAAATATATTGGAAACACATGATCACGCTGTTTATTTGCATGCATTATATTATATTAGAACCTGAGACTGTTCAAAGAGCTCTGATAGTGCCAGCACATCTTACTGTTCCACTTTATCACAGTCTTGCTCATGTAGACAGCCAGAGAAATGACATGAAGGAGAAACAAACAAACAGTGGACCATCCCCAATCGGATGTGTAGAGACTCTGTCACAATGGATTTTTTTTATTTCATAGCAGAAACCACCAGAATTTCTTTTAACACAGACATTTAATAATCAGAAGTTCAGGTTTATTTCAAGTTCAAGACAAGCAAGTTGACAATCATTTAAGTTCAAGTTAAACAAGTTATCATGCTGTGAATTAATGTGCTAGGCTAATCAAATGCACATGTTCCTGTGCTTTGAGCTATGGGGGGAATGTCACAAAGCTGCCTGTCAGTTGACCACAGGGAAGAGATGACCTTTTGCTGTGAGACATTTCTCTTGCCTGGTTAATGTATCTATTTTTGCTGTATATGCAGCAAAACAAGCTGTTTAACTGCATTAGATTAAATTGATAAATCAGAGAGGTCACAGAGAGACTCAGACTTCCGGCTGATGTCATTAGTAACCTCCATGAACCTGTCAGAATCAGAATCACTCTATTAATTTATTATAGTTTGTATTCAGCCAAACGTGGTGTATATGAATAGCTCTTGTTAGGCTGGCTTGTTCAGTGCCCCAGCCAGTGGCTGAGCACACCCCCTCCCATAGTGTTAATGTTGTGCTAAGGTAAACACCTTGGCTGTTAATTGCCTTAACAAGCTCACACCTAGCCAGCAAATGGTCCCACTAATCACCTTTTTTATTGTCCCCGGGACCCCAAAGGCCGCCAGAGGCCCCACCTCTTCATGCCTCTTTCAGAGCACAGGCTGCTCTCTGACAGGGGCTCTGATCACTCGCTACCTCCTCCCTCCGTCCAAATATGGGTGGAATCACCTGCTCTGGAGGGGAGGTCAGCGGGTGGGGTGCTGGCGGAGGTTAAGCGTTCCATAATTCAGGCCCAGTTGCTGTGGTCACCTGCAATTACTCCCAGTCCACATCACCACACTGCATGCCCCCACGCCTATAGGGCCGGGGTGACGGGCCACTCTTCAGGAAGCTAGAATGCAAGAGACACACGATAGAAACAAGTGAAAAGTCAGGGAAAGGACTAGCCTTCAACTGTGACCGTGTGTAGGACATTATGACAAGTGTCAAACATTCAAAAGATGCGTTTGTATTCTTGGTCTTAATTATGTAATTTGACATGAAAGTGAAATCACTGAAACCAGGAGCAGTACAGATGTATTTAATGAACTACTGGCCAAAAAAAACAAACCAAATTAATATTTGTGTGGACTTTTCAAGTCTTACATTTTCATATGAAAAACTTGAATGTTATGACATTGATCTGTAGATTAGGACACGTTCCTTACAACTAAATTGATGCACACATGAGTCTTTATATTAGAAAATGTTCTGTCATTAGTATGTTTTTTGATGATGTTATATTTGTATATTGCATATATAATTTCCCTACCCATGAGTAGGCTATAGTATTTAAGTTATAGGTTTGCGTTTCAAATGTTTGGGTATTTTAAATGTGGAACTACTGACATCAGTACAACAAAATAACAGTAACATCGACGGTCAAAACGTTTATGTTGGTGAAGCTATTTCGTGAGCAGGCTTGGCATAAAAGTCTGCATATATAGCAGTAGATAAACATACAAGGGCGTTTTCGCAGGATTTGTATGGTGACCCTTGGCGATGGTAGCCTACTACATCGCGATTGCCCTTCTGTGTCCCTTTCCACCTGTCATCTCTCATCGAGTGTGATTAGGCGTCTCTCCATGAAAATATCTTGTGAAAAAATAGTTTCCTTGTTTTGGCCTACAAAACCAAACAACCCGATATGTCGCTTACCATAGGCATGTGTTGTAATCTGACGTTTTTAGATCGTTATGGGTATAGAAGCCGTATGCTCCTCTTTGTCGTGGTTTTGTGCTGTTGGTCATGTGGCTCTGATTTGGGATCCCGTCGTTGTATGCAGTTGGAGGAGACCGGTGCTCTCACCCCTCTCTGGAGCGCACAAAGCCGTGTGTGTCAAAGCTCTGTCTGTTACCGTGTGCCAATGACAGAAGCTCTCTGGGTCTGACCATTATTCAACATGTCCACACAGACATTTAATGTAGCCTATGTGCTGTAGCAGGCCTGCTGTTTGAGTTACCAAAGCTATGGACTCATGGTTAATTATGAAAGTATAGCCAATATAAATATTTAGAAATATAGGCTATTGGAATATTGGTTAGCTTACTTTATTTAGCAATAACCGTAACAAAATCACATCGGGCATATCTTATACGCTACTGTAATTTATGTACCGGAAATGCAAATAGCTAATTGTTTATTTTTTTTTACCAGAACTTCAAGTGCTTCTTGGTCTCTCGTTTAAATGTGTTAAGCGTGTATCTTTTCATCACAACGTATGTAGAAACGAATTTGTATAAAAGCTATGTTTTTTGGTGTTTGTCTGTTTTTGTTTTTTGTTTGTTTTTTTCTTACCTGAAGAGAAATTTAACTGTTGAACCCCAACTGTTCTATGGGTTGATGAGGCCGCTCCAGACGGACCGAGGCTTGCTCCAGGCAGGTTCAGATACATTTTTGTCTTGTTTTTGCACGGGTAAAAGAGAGACATCTGCACTGCTTTACAACACAGAGACGATGATTGTCCCCTCACATCAGATATGGTTTCTCAACACCTCTTTGTGTTCATAGAGTTTGAGCTGAGTGTAGTGTACGCGAAAACAAACCTCTAAAATCAAGCTAAATCCAATGTTCTCCCAGGAGTGTGATGGTTGAATAAATGTATTAATATTTGTTTTTGCCTATAATACCCACCACATATAAACACACACACACACACGTCTCCATAACGTATATCAACATTTCAATGTCTGTATAAATAACAACTAAACAAGTAACTTCCTAAATTATCACCCCACAAACGAACGTCTTACTCAAATAAATAATGCTTAATAAAGCCAGACTGCTAGCAGGACGGCCTGGGTGAATAGAAAAGATCACCGGCCCAGATTGATATCCCACATTATTTATCATGTAAATGAACCAGACTGACCATACGGACGCTAGGGAAATCTGTCCTCCAACGTCATAAACTTTGTGTCACAGTCTGTTACCAAAATCTAGGCTATAGGTCCTGTTCCCAGTTCTGTCGGTATCCTGAGTAGTTAGATCAGCGTTTCTCTTTTGTGCCACGTTGCAAGTTTACTGATTCTTTGATCATTTGGTTATGAAGGATGTAAACTTAAACAAGATTTTGGGAGAAATACGTTATATTTTCGTTTGCATAATAGCCAACACATACAATTTTCCTGTTGTAAACATAATCAGCTTCGAATAACGAATTGCAAATTAATTGACATTTTCTTGTTTGTGGGAAACGGGCAATGGGCTTTATTTCGATAAATATGAAAGTATTTTCCCTATCAATTAACGATATTCAATAATTAGGCTAATGTTAATTAATATGCAAGAGAAGTACATCACACAAAACACGTTTCTTTTTAAGCAAATGTTTATGCACAATTGATGTTAAATAACTCAAAAGTATCACAATTATTACCACAAATCATGTGTTTTATAGAAAAACTCAAATGATGTAAAACTTTCACTCGTCCTGTTACTGTTTCCATACTCACAGAGACATAAAATACCTTGCAACATAACAGCAATAGTTGGCTGGCACCAATACATGGACAGCACAATGACTGGTCAAGCTTTAGTCATGCACGTTAGAAAGAAAACAACATCAAATTAATTCTGCTCTTTTTTTCTGAGCGTGTGCTGCATTTTCTCATGATATTTAGTAGGATTTGATATGAGGATATGATTGTTCACATTACAAGAGCTATTTATCAAGACATGTCAAGCTATTCAAAAATATCATTCGAAAATTGCATTTAGTGTAAATGTAAACATCCCATCTAATAGGCTACTGATAATGTTTTATAGGGGGAAAGTGAGATTGCGAACTAACGGATGAAATATTCACATTGCATCACAGTTTAACAAACACCAGGCTGTGGCACATATCGACTAACTCAGGGTTAACAGTTCAGTGCATTATAAACCTCAACACGAAGAAGATGCTTTCATAAAGATTCGGACAGAGTGGTGCATTCAAGAGGAACATGTTTAAATAATGACTAAAATGTAATATATTCATCTACACTTGAGTGTAAGACACCCTCCATAAATTATGGGATAGGGGCACCCTTCACTCGAATTTTAAAAAGAGACATCATTTCCACATCTGTCTGGCGCTAAAAAAGGGTCTATAATGTCTACAGAATTGTTTTCTTTATGCAATTGTATTGTGTAGATAAAGTCAAGTCTCTGTTGTATATTGTCTCATTCTGTTGTAATATGTAGTTCTAAAATATATTTTTTGTGTCCGATTTTGCATAGATTAAATGGGTTAAATAAATTAAATCAAGAGATAGATAAAACAGGTAATGAATTTAACAATGGAAGACATATCGTTTTTATTTGTTTGATAGGTTTTATTAACGTTGTTATTCTATGCTCATTCAAGTTCTTATTTATACTCCAACATTTGATGTTTGAATTTTACGCATGCGTCAAAGGATGGCGGCAGTGGGCTTTCTTATCTGTTATTTATCATATGTTTTAACATGTATCTATTTGAATTAATAACTGAGTATTGTGGCCCTTCCCTCTTCAACGCAGTTTGGGCCACAGAGTACGTTGACTAATGCACAAGCATAAGCAAATACCGAATGGGACTTGGGGTCTGATGGCATGGGCAAGTATGGTGGCACACAGGTGGGCATCGGCAATGACAAGTGGATCCGGGGGGCGCAGGGCTCTGTGAGGCAGGTTCATGTGCTCCTTGATCCCCGTGGTCAGAGTGAACATAAGAGGGCGCTCCCATTGCACCTGGTAGCATGTAATGCCCCATTCACCCCAGGCTCAGGGCCGGACAAAAGCATGCCGCTGACTGACTAAAACCCTTGAGGGACACTCAGCTTGTTCTAGAAGTGTTAAAAATGCAACCCAAAAAAATGACACCGCTCACTTTTTGTGCAAGCTTCAGAGTACCTTTTAAATATGACACTTAAGATAATTCATATTTATAATTTGTATTTATTCAGCCCATTTGTTTGAACATGGTTAGTTTTCTGTTAAGATTTAATTTCTTAGAATAGCTTGCTTATATAGCCTACTTATACAATATTTACTAAGGTCTACGGTGGTGGTTGTTCGTCACCCAATCGGCATAGGATTTATGTTTTGTACACCTAACTTTTCGTGCGACTGTAAAACCATGTACTCCTCTGTTTACCTAAACATTGGTGAAGTGGCCTGCCTTGCCTTATAGATTACTATAATCGAATTAATCCCAAAAAATCTTATGACTGAAATGTTCACTATCCCTTTATAAAGTTAAGCGTCTATTCTAAACAGAAGCTTTTATCTTTAAATGCTTTCTCCAGCTCTCATTTCCTCTCCGTTGCCTTTTGTGCTTTGTTATTCTAGGATGGCACGCGCATAAGGTTAGGATAAACACACACACGCACACAAACACACACACGCACGCACACACACACACACACACACACATTCATGATCTGAACCTAAATCAAAATGCTGCACTAAGTATGGAATAGTGCACAAGGAGAACCGGCATGTAATGTACTCTAACATGTTGCAAAGGGTCCATATGTTCTTGTGTGAAAAGATTGTTTTGTATCTAGCACAGCTCTGTCTTGGTCAAGCGTCAAGCGTTTTCAAGCGCCCCAAATAATAGAGTGAACATTCTAAGCTACTTCAGCTTTTCTTTGTCATATCCACGGGCTGTCATACAGGTTGTGTTGAATTCGTGATGCCACTTATCGATGCAGACCCATTGAGGTTGGCACGTGGGCAGTTATCATTCCCACAGAGGGACGCAATTGAATGCGAATAAGCCTAATACAAAGGCTGGTGAGCTGTCAAGACTCTTTTTTGAGAGGAGGTGGGGGGGGGGGGGGGGGGCGGGGGGTCCGCATCTAATTTGTATTTTTTTAACGCTCTCTTATCCAGAAAATTCCAGAGACAATGCAGTGTCTGCTATACATGGTATAGTATGCATGCAAATGTATGCATTTCAAATGGTTTGGTTATATCACAACAAAGTGTTTCCGATGTGGCTCCCTTAGCCCCAATCACACACAGCTCTTTATTATCTCACTGCCCCTCTAACTTCTCTTGCACTCTATTTTCTACCAATTCATTTTTACAATCTCTCCTTCCCGAGAGAGTAGACACATCGCAAATCCTGGAGATCCTTTCTGTCTGCCTCTCACACAGCAAAATATGACCGAGGCATGCTAGCGACTCTCGGGTTTTTCAGCAGGTGACATGCTAAGCAGACTTCGGTGCAGTGATGATATGTGCACACACACGCGCACACACCGTTTTGGTTTGCATCAGACATTGTCGCTTTGCGGTTATAATAGGCCTAGTTGAAATGGGAGAATGGTGTGTGGCTAACCTAGGAGACTGTTCCTTACAGTTGTCAATTATCTGATGTATGCAGGCAAACTGCATCTATCGTTAAAGTAGGCTATTGCTTTCCAGTTTGACAGTCATCCCTAACCTACAACGTATCAGAGCTAGGACCAAATTAAGACTTCAACAGCGTGACAAACTAAACATTCAAATACAAATATAAAAAATACTATTTTGTAATCATTCTTCATGTTAGAATTATCCTATAGGACACACTGCATTATCCGAGTTTTCTTTAAAGGTGCTATTCCATCAAAGGCAGATAATGCACTGCAATCTGATACCGTAAAAGGATGCCCATCATGATAAAACTCTATTTTTCCATTTTTATTTGATCCGTACTTGAATTGGACACACTCACTTTATATTTTTTAACTTTAAGTATTGTCATATAGATACATTAATTGCATAGGACATTGTTCAAGTCTTTATACATTAACTTTCTAAACTCAAACTCACACTTTTGCATTCACTAAAATGGTATAATATTCATGTTACCTCAATAAACACATTATGTAATCAATGAAGCTGGTTAGCTGTATGTGGACTGGGGCCCTCGGAGCTGTTGGCACAGAACGCTTGAATACTAAGAGTGAGGGATTGTCCATTTCTTTACAGAGAATCAACAATGGAATTATCATGACAAAGAGCAGCAGGATAGGCTAAAAGGTTTATTCTAAAACTACAACATTTCCCTTTGGAGTAAACGGAACGTTCTAGTGACCATCTATAAGAGGCGAAATGTTTTGGGGGGTAAAGTGAAAGGGGAAAAAGCAAACCTGGAGAACCTCAGCGATCCATACTACAGTTGTTAGTATTGATCAAATGTCACCTCTTTGAACGCAGGCGTTAGGAAGTTTCCCCATTTATCAGAAATCATTTCAAAATGCAACTTCATAAATGACCACAATGCCAATCCTATCTTAAATATTTTAAATGTTTGTTTTCATTATAGTGAAATACCAAGCCCACTCAGTTTCAACATAGATACAACAAGATAACTACAGTAATGCTGGTTCGCCAATTGAATGGTGCAATGTATATGGATCAAAATAAGAAGTGTTTAGAAATGTATCATAACACATGTCTTACAGTACATGTTAGCTCATTTAGAATTTTGAGTTTTACCAGTATAGGCCAATGTAGTGTAGCGTTCCATGTACCCCTCACTCCAGTCAAAGTATTTTGTCGCTATGTCGTTCGCCAAGTTTGTTTTAAAAACATATGTAAAAAAATAAAATAAAAGCGCTGAGCTACATTCATTTGGCTACATACATAGACTTTCATCCCAAAATGCATGCAAAAATATAGGCTATATGTATATTTATATAACGTATATCTGTCATGTAGTTGGACCTGGTCATGTTATCCCAACCCACCACATAGCTGGTTTCCCATATTCAATGTCAAATCACTAAATCCAAGCAAATCGTGCACATTCCTTTCAAATATATTAAAAAATATGCCTATGCTCAAAAACTGAAAATACAAATAACACAGGTATTTGCGTGCTTTAATGTTGTAAGATTAATGTAACTTTAATGTCTCCAGCTCTTCTCTCTTCTTATTTACCAAGCTCCCTCTCCCCACACTATCATGGGACACAGTATCATCATATTCGGCTAAATCTCAGCTTCGCATACAGAATTTTCTTTTTCTGATGCGAAAACATCCTATTTCATAATTGTAGTCATAATCTATTAACCTTGTTTACCCTATAATGTATGCATGCATTCTTAACGTGTTTCACCTATCGGTCTGTTTTAAGGCTGTTGGCAAAACAGTTTAGAGACATTGTAAAAAGTTTATTTTATGTTATATGGGTTGTGTGATTCTGCCATAGTGTGCAACAAGGGTTTAAAAAGTGAGTAACAACCAAGAGAGTAGTTGTATCCGCGTGATATGTGTTAAAAAAAAACCCAAAAAAACAAGTATAAATAGGTAAGCGGTAGACTAAAGAAGCATTTTCCGCGTCGAGGACTATAGTTAAAATGAATGAATTTGCTTTCAAATAATTAATTACGCATTCATATGGTTACTAACGTTGTCCCTTACATTACTGAATCGGACATTCATTCCTCGTCTTCTGTATTTCTAAACAAAGATTCGACATTGTCTGTAATAGGCTGTTCATTCACTTACTAAAGTATCTCAAACTCAGCCAATCTCTCTGTGCATCCTCGCTACGCTAGGCTACTGTCGAAAGTAACAGTAAGTTCAAATAAATAAAATATCTACACATTGGCGATTATTGTCTTTCAGTATAAAAAACGATATCTCATTAAAATTAGAAATGTGTGCTATGTGAAAAAATATCTAAAACAAAAAAAGAACTGACAAAATGCAGGAAAGTGCGCATCGCCTGCTGCGGAGCTGGTGTCTGCTTCAGTATTAACTTTCGCAGTCTTCTTTCTAATCAAACTCTTACTTTCCGCTGTACTTAATTCCATATTTTCAATTCCTGATCATTACTTTCCTCTTTTTCTTCTTCCATCTATCCATCCATCCCTCCCTCCCTCCTCTTTCTCCCTCCCTCCCTCTCTCTCTCCCGAGCTCTCTCCTTTGCTGAATCTTATTGATCCAGAAGGTGGCTAATTAGCCCTTCCCGTCGTGCCTGTGTAATGAAGCACATGCGCACTGAATTAATCACAGCCATTTTTTGCAGGAAACTAATTAGCAGGAATAAAGATCCAAAGAGTTTTTTTCTTTTCAATCATCAGATCTCACTTTCACCTCTTCCTCGCTCCCTCCAACACAAGACTCATCGCCTGCTTTGCATCCAAATTATTTTTATATTGCCTTTACAACTAATACTTGGTTTTTTACACTCCGCAACAACAATGATCTTTCTTTTGCCATCCTAAACGCAACTGACCAAAAGGGACTGCCTTGATGGGATCTTTAGCCAAATCGTCTCTATACTGGATTAAAAAGCGAGGATCACAAAGCGGCAGCAAGAAATTGTAAGTTTAAACTTTGCGTTTCTCTCTTTTCCTCTCTCTGTGTTTCTACGATTAGATTATTTTCACTTTTTGTACTAGGCTTTACCGAGTCGCTTTCTTATCCCTCATATGCGTAACGGTATTCGAATATTCTCATACTATGAGAAATGACAGGCGATCACAGTATATTCATGCATGTAGTTTAGTTTATTCTCGATTTTATTCGTATCGTTACCTGTGTTTACATCTGCGTTCGTCCTCGTTCTCCTCATGACTGGAAGAAAAGAAATGGGCAAGACAGCGATTCCTCTCCAAGCAGTAGACCACAAAAACATGGATTTAACACAGATTTGTACATTTCGATGGAACGACAGAAGTCAGGGAGGGATTTTTGGTGTCAAGAAACATGTTTTAGGGACAATTGCGAAATGAAAGGGTTGTGTTCAGCAGACGAAAGATAACGGGAGTAGCACTTGAGCGCAGCCAGGAAAGGCGCACGTAGTCCAGCCTGTGGGTCCGTGTAGGTCCGGCGAAGGGGAAACATCGCCCGTCCTCTTGTTTTGACATATATGCCACTTGGCCGGTCCGCTGTTTTCAGCACCGTCATGGGCTTATAAAATCCTTTATGATAAGCACAATTTTCACTCTTCGAGTCGTCTCTGAAATGTGTATTTCCCTCCGCCCCGATTTAGGCTACGTCTCAGTTCCTCTAGTTTTCTCTCTCTCTCCCCACTTTGTCCATCTTTTCTTTTATTTTACGTTCCTGTTTGCTTCTTTGAAGCGTAGTTAAAGTCGATTCTTGTTGATTCCCTGACGGAGTCACATGCAAATCGATCGGCATGTGTGTGTGCGTGTGTGTTTTTGTGAGTGTAGTGTGTTTGGAAACGGAGCCCCGGGTCTCCTTCATGACAAGAGCGGATCAGACCTCGGGTACGGCGGAGCCCTTAGCCGAGGCTGAGTTTGTTCTAAGGGCTGGTGATAATAAGGCATTGCGATCCCAGACTGGGGTTTAGGGTAGATAACTACAACGACTGGTTACATGTGTATGGATTTTCATACAATAGCAAGGATCTGTAATAAATGTGTTACAATTTGACTTGCCTATTTAGAAAACAATCACGATTGGCTACAAGACAACAAACATTATTCATGGAACTTAATATCCATTGGTAAGCTTAGGCTACTTTTACCTCTCATTTCATTTAAAAATAACTAGGCTACGTAAAGATATGTTCTACGTTATTCAAGTAATGTGTTACAGACTAGCCCGAGCAAACAGCAACAAATAGGCTAAATCAACTTTTAGTGCATGGTTGTCAAAAAACAACAACAATGCCGCGATAGACGCCGGATTGAATACAAAATAGGGGTACGATTACTGCATTTCATCATAAGGTATCTGCATTAACCCTGTTCTTCACTGAGAAAGCTAAAATAAAGCAGCAGTAAAGCAACGCGGGCCAAATAGGCTTCAGAATATCGCTAGTCCTTTTGAGAGACGGACAGATAGACAGGAAAAAAGCGGAAATGCTATCGACCTCGACGCTTAGGACCCAGAAAGCAGCGCAAGGAGATACAAAAAAGTATACAAAACACTAAACACACAGGCGAAATGAAAGTCGGAAGCAGGGTAAAAGAACGAGGCAGCCCGACGAGTTTTCGCGACGAGAGACGGGAACGAAAAACGTTTTGCTAGCTGCTGAGGCAGGGATGTGCAGGGTTGGGGTAGAAAGAGAGGGGGAGGTTGAGAGGCTGGGGGTCAGACGGCAAGAAACAGGGGAGCAGGGGTCACCGAGTGAGTGTAAGAGAGATAAAAAAGAAAGAAGGAAAACCCTACACAAACAGCGGAGGGAAGGCAGTGAGAGAATCAGACTGGGGGAGAGTAGTTGGGTAGGGGGGTTATGTTTAGGGGTCACACAAAGCAGACCCCAGATATTGTGGGGGTCAGCAACTGCTAGATAAAGAATATGCCTCAGTTTAGTGAACGGGAGGTATGCACACAAAGCGCTATCCGACAGTGGCCTTTTACTCGGACGTAGAATAAAAAGAAAAAAGTAGGTTTAAATAAATCGACTAGGGGAAAGGCAAAACGAGGAGGAGGAGGGTGGTGGGGGGTGGAGGGGGATAGAAGGGGTCAGATAGCCATGGGCCATAAAGAAGATATCAGGGAAGAGGTCAGAAAAACAGATAGGAAAGACCTTAAAGACGTGTCTCAACTAGTAGGACCACTAGCTTTTAGCATATATCACTCAGACTAGCAGTCATGTTCACCATAACAGAGGACATGCCTGCATGACTGTTATGTTTACACTTTTTACATAACATAAGAAGTACAATGTCATCTCATAAGTGATATGCATTGTTGACTGGAGACCATTGTTGTTAAGTAGAGTAAAAAATATATGTCTTTACTGTTCCATGCATCTTTCTGTTACGTATCTATGCCTAATAAATATTTTGGGATAATAACAGACATGGCTGAGCGAAATGAACATAGCCTAGTACAGGTGCTCTAGTACAGGACTCTCTCTCATAATCTCCCTCTCCCTCCTCTCTCACTGTCTGTCCTTCTCCGTTACAAAACAAAGACTGCAAAGGCTGTGTGTCAGACCACTTGCTCTCACAAGACTCCTGGATCCGATAGCATGAGAAAGCTTTTGTAGACAATTTACATTTGAATTTTAAAAGTGATAGAAATGTTAATGATGCAGTTAAGGATGATTTTGAAGCATTTTTGTTACCATTCATTGTGTAATTTGGTTAGTATAATATATATGTTGATCTTCAACGCTATTCACGGTACCAGATATGCTTTGATGGAGATTGATAGATGATGATTTTTTGAGGTTGCAGACTATGAGAATCACATAAGGTATATTGTACATGTTTGGTTTTGTATAGTGTGTGTGTGTGTGTTTTTGGCTTTTCTTAGTGTATGACTGAGTGTGATGTGTATCTTGTTTAAGGGCATTGTGGGTTGTGTAGTTTGGTGTCATGAGGGAGTATGTTTTTACCATACATTGAGTTCACTGAATATGATGGTAAATACAGCACTGTGTAAATTGTAAACTCATTAGCACAGGCCAGGGATATGTTTTTGATTCACTAATCCTTGACAGGAGGTGGATAGACTCATAGCATGATCCCCTATTTGCATATTTTGCAATTATTATCTTCATATTTTTTACATATCACATAGCATTTTTATTTTTGATAATCATTTACGTTTTGATGTTTTTTGAAACCTTTGCCCAAATCTTTGTGTACATATTTTGCAAAAATCTTTTTTTTTCATAGAAAATATCAATTTACAGTTTTTTTTTTTACAGTCGTATAGTGTGCTCACTAAAGAAGAATGTTTTGTCTGTTCTATTCTATAAACAATATTGATGGTGAAATGGAACAGAGACTCAGACATAGTAATAGCAAACACATTAATGTCCTTGCCTTGTTGTCATAGCCATCGTTCCTAACAACATTAGCACGGAGTGTTCAGTATGTTAAGGGGCTGGTTTGACTGCATCTCCTGTTTCAGTGGGGATGTGCAGTAGTCACCCTGGTCTCCACTGTCCCTCCTCAACCCCTGTGATACTACCTACATTTTCACTGTCTGCCCCCTCAGTCCTCACGTTCATAAGCATATTTGATGACTAATGACTCTTGAGTGGCCATATCCCTTTAGAGGATTTGATTGGATGGAAATGTGAATGGTGGTGTGTCGGACCGGTGTTGAGATGAAGAGGATAGTGCTCGTCGCTGATGGACATGGTTACTTGGTTACGGGGCAGCATAGTGGAGGGGGAGACAGCGCCCCTGGTCGTCTACTACCCCCCTCCTTCACCCTCCACCGTCTATATCCCTCCCTCTGCCCCTCACTCTCTCTCTCTCTCTCTCTCTCTCTCTCTCTCTCTCTCTCTCTCTCTCTCTCTCTCTCTCTCTCTCTCTCTCTCTCTCTCTCTCTCTCTCTCTCTCTCTCGCTCTCACTCTCTCGCTTGATCCCTCCCTCGTCTGAGCGCTGGCACCCCAGGGAAGCCCACCTCATGAGCCCAGTCAGAGGGAGCCCTCTCTGGGCCGACCGTGGACCGCTAAGGGGCAGGCAACGCATGGGCTCGCACGGTTTATGCACATCTGAGGCCTGGGCGCCAAAGGAAGTCTAACATTACAGTAGCTCCCCAACATTTTTTATATGCATACCTGTTGAGGTATTCATTACTGTAATATAGATTATGGAATTATAGTTACAGAAATATGTGAGAATATGACAATACAATTATAGTAAATTAAACAAATAACAAAATATTTACATATTATAATTATTTTGATTAAAAGAATAAAGATGGTCTTATTTGTAATAATATTCTGCTCTGTAACTGCTCAACATAATGTATCTGCACACTGTAGTATTTTTTTTATATGTAAACATTTGAGTAGTATTCTTTCTTTCCTTTGTGGAAGCTACCGAAATTATATGTCAAGAGTTTTCTATTGATTCCAGAGTAAAAGGGAAAAAGACAGAAAGAGAGAGACGGCAAACGACTACCACCATTTGCTGTAGGGCTGTTTTGAAATGAGTCGAGCAGCCACCGTGGCTCTGATTCCAGATGATGGTTTTGAATATACACGCTTGTGCAGCCAGGACCTGTTCTTCCAGTTGTCCTGCAGCCCAGGCCACTGGCGAACGTGTCAGCTGTGTCATCAAGCACCAGGCAGGAGGGAGAAGGGGCCCTGGGCTGTGAAAGGGGAGGGAGGGAAGCAAGCTTGGAGATGGCAGCGATACTCAGGTGTGTGTGCGTTTGTTTTATGTAGGTGTATGTCTGTGTGAAAGACAGAGGTAGAGTGTGTGTGTGTGTGTACGTGTACAGTACTCTACCTGGTCTCAGCTCTCAGCAGCCCCCAAACGCCACGAGGGCTCTTCCCTGCCAGCAGAAAGCAATTTTTTTTGTACATTTCCCCTCCCTGTCCTCTTTCAGAGCTCTTGTTCTGGCTGTCGTTCTTTTATCTCCTTGAAGTGAAGTTGGCAGGAATTTCTGTGGTTTGCTGTTTCACAATATGTTATCGTGTTAACAATCTCTAAATCATAGTGATAGGATAGATTTACGATTGTGTGTGTGTGTGTGTGTGTTTGTGTGTGTGTGTGTGTGTACACTCCTTTCAATTATATTTTTTTAGGTTGGGGTATGCTGTCTCACGCCCTCACACCAAGGGAATATTGGACATTTAAAAGGATATTTTAATCTCGTTCATTGCCACTGCCACCTGGGACAAATCTTCAAAACAGAAAACAAAGCAGCCATAAGCTTTGTGCAAACGGCTCAACGGGAGGTTGGAAAGGGGAGAAACAGATAAACATAGTTTGGGCTTTGAGAAGGAAGGAGACAGCATGGCCTAAGACCTGTTATCTTTGTGTCAGTTGAATTCCCCATTTTGAGTGGGAACACCTCTCTGGATGTAATTACTATGTAAGACAGGTAGGCCTGCAGCATCACGCGGAAACAAACGTTTCTATTCATCAGTGGGGAGCGATGTCGCACGAGTCGATTTGCATACAGCCGAAGTGGATATGCATGTTTTGTGACCAGTGTGTTCTGCAGTGACAGTGTTGAGTCAAGGACCGCAGGGTCGGGGTGTATACCAGCCACTAGAGGAGTTGTAGCATCGCAGGTGTGTGTGTGTGTGTAGCAGTAGGCGCCGGTGCTCACGGGGAAGACAGGCAGTGGCGTGCGTACGCACACACGCATGCGGACAAGGCGGCGGCGTCGGGGAGTGCAACGGGGGCTATAGACGCGTTGATCCGTGCAGCACCCCAGCCCCCCTCCTCTCCCCCCCCCCCCTCCCCCCACACACACACACACACACCACCGCCTCCCCCCCCCTTGCCCGCCAGCCCGCCAGTCCAGCTCTTCTCCTGGACCCCGGAGGCCAGCATTCCTCCCTCCTCGCTGGCGCTTATCATCACAAAGGACAGAATGCATAAAACATGGAGGACACACAGACCGAGGCAGGCCAGGTCGCCTTTCTCTCCCAACACTGTGCCCTGGAACAATACATGGGGCCCTCTGGCCTGTGACTCTGACGACGCGCGCTCGCTGTCTTTTCATCGTGCTCCTCTCTCTCTTTGTCGAGCTTCTTCCTCTTCCTCGGCGTCCCTGTGCTCCATGGAGCGATCACGCTCCACATATTGTAATGTTTGCTACGGCGTGTCTATCAGTGATATGCTTTTGTTAGTGTTAGTGAAATGTGCATTATGTAACTGAAACAGTGGTATTAAAAATGCACGGAGTGAGATTCGAGTGTGTGTGTGTGTGTGCGTGTGGATATGTGTGTGTGTGTGTGTGTGTCAAGTTAAGGACTCCATACCTGTCCATGCAGCTTTTTATTTATTAGTAACACATTTAGGATACAGTATATATTTCTAAAGGTAAGAAAAGATAATCAAATTAAACAAAAAACAATTTGATAATTGTATATATTTTTTTATAAAATGTCGTTTTTATATTTTTGAGTAATTTAATTAAAATACATTTCAGTATTTTACCTTGCTCATACAGATGGTATGGGTAGATTATTTGCTCTTAAATAAAATCAAGCACCGCAATGCGATCCTAAGAAATGAATCCCGTTGAAGCCGTCAAGTCATGTGACATAGAACATTAGCCATCAGCCGATCTCATTTTTCCCTTTGACATTTTCTGGTTAGCTCGCCACACAATTCATTATCAAGGTCTGCATTACCTGTGTGTACGCATTATAGGCTAGTATCCTTACCGTTTGTGTGTGTGTGTGTGTGAGCCTGCTAGCGTCTCAGATGCAGAGTTAGCTTCTATTTGTTGGTCAGTGGGCCAGGGCCGGGGCCGGGGCCGGGGCAGAGGCTGGGCAGAGGCTGGGGCTGGCAGTGAGGACACCTAAAAAGCTGTTTGATAGTCTAAGTCTGGAGACTCTGCAGCCCCTTCTGTAGTTAACAGTCTCCAAATGTCTCCCAATATTTAGGCAGATCATTTTTTTTCTGGAATGTCTTTGTGTATGTGTATTTTATTAGAGTTGACAGAGCGGTTGAATCCTTGTTTTGTTTATTACATGTTTAATATTTTACTAAAATTAAGAAATGCATCTTCTTTTCATAACATGTAATATGTTGATGTTATTTTATGCATTTTATATATATTTACTTTTGTTTTCGTTCTGTGTGATTTGGGACTTTTGAGTGAGAATTGGGGCGCTTTTACAGTACAATTTCTGTGTGATGCGGTGGTCCTGCTTTAGCAGTGGTTGCGTGTCTAGGTCCTGGTTCTGTGATGCGCTGTGGGTGTGTGTGTGTGTGAGTGTGTGTGTGTGTGTGTGTGTGTGTGTGTGTGTGTGTGTGTGTGTGTGCGTGCGTGCGTGCTGTGCTGTAGGAATGCAGCTTGGGGATGTGTAGGACCCCAGCAAGCCTATGGCACTTCCTCTCTGTGTACCTCGCAGCTTATCCTCCTCAGGATTAGAGAGAGAAGAAAAGAAAAGAGGGATTGGTGGAGCCCTACTCTACCTCTCTTGCCCCCTCTCTTTTCCTCGTTCAGTGCAACCCCCCCCAAAAAAGACATTGAACAAAAAGCGTGATTCACTTGCAAATGTGCGGCTGCTGTCCCCATGGGGCTGAGAATGAGAGCGAGAGAGCGATCGAGAGAGTGAGAAACTGTTAGATGGAGGACGCGATGGCAGCAACTATTCTCTCTAACCCCCTATATCCTAGAATACGGGACCGAGTCACCACCGTAAGCCTGATGTGACTCTAGCATCGACTATTTCGGTCTGACACTGAGGAAAACACTACTCTGGAGCTATTCACATCCCTCGAATCTCATGGGCTTAGAGTATGCACGTGACAAGAGTGTAGGTGTGTCAGGGTGTGTGTGTGTGTGTGTGTGACAGTCGCTATGGTCAGTGTATTATTTGTGACCTATTTGTCTCTCTGGGTCCTTCTGAGGTGGTCTGTCGTTGTTCCCCCCCGGTGCCCTAGGCGACGGCCGTGCTGGCTCAGCAGTGAAGGGGTTAAGAAGCAGGGATAGCCCTCTTTGTCTCTGCGGCCCTCTTTGCCATTGTTGTGGTGGAATTGAGCTCGTGGCACCTCACTTGACCACAGCAAAGCAATAAAATGGCCTCTAAGTGCTGCAGCCTCCCTCGCTCTCTGATGGCCGCCCTCCACTGGGCTTTTGCCGCGCACACACACACTCTTGCACACACGTATACACACACACACTGTCACACACACACACAATGGCATTATCACACACACACACACACACACACACGCGCGTCTTTATCTACTGATAAATGTTACCTGTTAATCTGAATCCTTTTTATAACAGCATAAGAATCATTTAAATGTTTAGTTATTTGCAAGTAGTCTGCACTGTAATAGATGTCTCACTATGCACACTGAAGCATGAAATTCATGTAATATTCATAAAGATTTGAGGACTGGTATTTTGGGGTATTTTGGGGGGTTTTCTATCTTAAATCCTTTATTACATTACCACTCGCGTAATCTATCCCCATAACTTACTGTTTTTTTTTGCTGTATTTATAGGTTTGAAAACATGATATAAACACTAGTGCTGTAGTCTATATTACAAAGATTATTACAAATCTACAAATGTGTTAGTCGTTTTTTCAACTGACCGTAGCCACCGTGTGCTTGTGTGTGTGTTTACGTGTGTGTGCGTGTGTCTAAATGTCAAGGCCAATGTTGGCTCCCTCCGTGTGTGTGTTCAGATATTAGGTCGTTGAGATCTGGTGTGCAGCCATTTTGGTGGCTTCTAAGGAACTCCGCTAATAGAATGCCTGAGGAAATGATTCCATTTTAGTTTTAGCTCACATGTTTGGAAAGACACCTAGCATCTTGGAAAAAAGAAAACAACAACAAAAACTCTATTAGAAGAAAACCTAAATCCATAAATCTCAACGATGGAATATGCACTCATGTTTTTGTTGTTTAATCAGCACTGTTGATGGCAATGGCAGCCCTGGTCGAAAGTAATAACACAGTAATGTTATCATTAAGGGTGGGTTATTATTCTACATATGCTGGCAGTGGTGCTGGTTTTTTTATCGCACAGATTATTGTTTATGCCAAAGTGTTGTCCTATGCAGACATTATAATTAGAAAAATAAGAATTAAAGGATAAGTCTCTGTCTCATCTCATCAAATGAGCATCTAGATGTGTAACTGGGGCTGTCAGAGGCCCTGAGAAGAGGCTTTTGATTGGTCTGAGAGGGGGGTGAGGGTGGGGGGGTTAATAGGCACTGTCCTCTCCACCCGCCTTCCCCACCCCCTCCTGGGTGTAACCTGTTTCTGCCAGGTGTCCTACAGACTGCACCGGGCTGCAATTAAATCAACACTTCCTCAAAGCCACATCATTACACCTCCACATCGTCAGCTGAAGGGCGTCTGTCTGTCCTGTGTTTGCCCCCTCCTCCTCCTCCTCCTCCCCCCCCCCCCTGCCCCCACCCCTCCCCTCCTCCCCCGCCATCCCTCACTCTGCCTGTCTCACTGTACCTAAAACAAATGCGCTGTCTCTCGTTCTCCCTGTGTTAAATGAACAAACAAGAGGACCTCAGAGTCTCATAATAAATGGATTTGAGTGAGGCCGACTCCCACACAGCAGCAGCGAGTACCGAAGCCGTGTGTCTGTGTTTGGCCCAAGGGGGGAGAGACGTAACCTCAGACATGCGTACGTAAGCACAGAAAGACACACACGCGCACACATGCTAAGCTAATGGTAGACCTTCTGCGTCTGTCCCCCCTCCCCCCCCCCCCCCCACACACTCGCGCACTGTATGTTCTGTGTCCTGGCTAGCCAGGCTCGGGTCACTATACGGGGGCTCTGTGTAACCGCATCAGCGTCCAGCCCTTTTACATATTCAGCGCAGCCTGTCGCCGCCATGATTGTTTGGTTTCCATTTGAAGGTTCAGCGCCCCCTACACGGCGCTGTCGCCGGGAGGGGAGGGGGCCGGGGGTTTGAGGGGGCAGGTCTCAGGGGACTGTCGAGGGGGTAGACGCCCCTGACAGACCGGTGACCTCGGCTTTGTGACGTCACAGAGCCCGTCTGGCCGCCATGACATTCATTTTCCCTTCTGCTCTCCAAATGAAGATCTATGGAGCCCTGGCTAAAGTAATAGGCTAGCTGTGATATACGAAGGCATGCCACGCTCGGAAATGTTCGGACACTCCCCGTTCAGACAAAAAAACGAACACAAAGGTCCATTTGTAGAAGTGGTCCGAATACAACACAGGGTCTATGCGTGTGTATGTGTTCATCTTTGGGTGGGTGAATGACTAAGTGTGAATGGTTCATTCCCTTTATTGTGTTTTTCAAATAAAAACCTTGTTTTCTCTCTTTCCAGAAGACAGGATAAACCGGACCTTTTGTTTGAGGCAGGTTGAAACAAATAACTGGGAAGTATTGTTGTGTGAAGCTCTGACTCCTGGCGTAGTCTGACCACATTGAGGAGGGTCACGCAGAGGTTAGAGCAGGGCTGGGTGCTCACTGCCAGCATTCTTTCCCCAGTTAATTGTCAGGTGCACTGCTTTTGTGTTGAAACTCGTTCTTTTACGTCTCCTTTCTCTATTTTCTCTCTGTCTCTCTATGTCTCTCTCTCTCTCTCTCTCTCTCTCTCTCTCTCTCTCTCTCTCTCTCTCTCTCTCTCTCTCTCTCTCTCTCTCTCTCTCTCTCGCTCTCGCTCTTGCTCTCTTAGTCTTACTCTGGCAGTAGGAGATGTCTTCAGGCAATGTTTAAGCAGGGTTTCCTTTGGTGTAATCCATAATCACCTGCGGTTGGTGAAAATAAAAAAAGAATTGCCACACAGCTCTGGCTTGCTAATTTGTGTAGCCTCTGTGCTGAAGCTTTGTGTGGTTTAAGTAGCCCAGGCCGTGTGTGTGTGTGTGTGTGTGTGTGTGTGTGGAAAGGTGCAGGGAGGACAGTGGATAAAAGTAGGCCTTGTTGTTATGAGCGCTGGATGTGAGCCAGCCAGGTGTTCAGTCATGTTGGCTCCTGCCTCTTTGGGGAACAACAGACCACAACCCAGTTTGAGCCAAGCCCTCAATGCTACAATTAGCATTAGCATTAGCTTACCATTATCTTCCTCTGGCAGAACCAGGGTCCTCTCAGAATCTTTAACTCTCAGCCCGGAGTAGGGGGGGGGGGGTGGGACGAGACAGGAAGTGCCCCCCTGTATGGTCGTCCTGTCCTGTGTTGATTAGCAGACCTCCGAGGCTCTGGCTCTCGTCGTCTCTCAGCAGCATGGCCAGTGTGTAGGTGACACAGTCTTTGTTTATACTGGAGAGGATAAGGGGAGGGAGGGAGGGAGGGAGGGAGGGAGGGAGGGAGGGAGGGAGGGAGGGAGGGAGGGAGGGAGGGAGGGAGGGAGGGAGGGAGGGAGGGAGGGAGGGAGGGAGGGAGGGAGGGAGGGAGGGAGGGAGGGAGGGAGGGAGGGAGGGAGGGCACAGACAGCAGTCTCATCACTTCCTTCCGTTCTTCAGTTTTTGTCATGAATCACCATTGTCATAACAGCAGTACGGTCAGCAAAGGAAGTGTAAAACAGGTTGTAATGTGCCCTGTACACACAGAATGAATGTTCCGATTGAAAAAAAACAATATTGGTGAAACAGTGAAAAGAATGTACAATATGTGCTTGCGATTTCCTCTCGAATGTAAAGCCTAGTATAAATGTGGTCTGACGGAGTGGGCTCACCTCTAATCTCTGCCTGCTCTGCCAAATCCCTACTATCTGTGCACTCTCCTTCTCTCTGGAAGTCAGGGCACATTAAACAAGCCTGTGTGTTCTCACCCTGATCAGCAGAGAACACACATTTCTCACACTCCAAAGACCCCTGGCTTCCTCAGGACAATCCTTGTGTGTGTGTGTGTCTGTGTGTGTGTGTCAGTGTGTGTGTGTGTGTGTGTGTGTGGACGTACAGTATGTGCACGTGTGCATTCTCCTTTTCCTTCTCAGAGCGATGGTCAGTAAAGCTAGCCCCGTGTGCCAGCTGCATGGCCCATGTTTACCCCAGTCCAATGGCCAGGATTGCTCTTTCCTGTTAACTAGCGGCTGTTATGATGGGTTTTTAACAGGAAGCCTCGCTGCGCTGTTTCACAATGTGCCTTGAAACAGGAACTGAGGACCATGGGATCCCGTTCAAGGCTCTCCGACATGGGTGCCAGCCCGCAGCACGAGCAGGCACGAGGCACGGGGAGGGAGTGGGTGGGTGGGTGTGTGTGTGTGTGGGGGGGGGGGGGTACCCCAACATAAGTGGGCCCCTGAGACTCCCCAGAGGGGGCAGAGGTGTGGTGAGCGTCTGTTTTGGGCATGGCTTGTGTCAGTGTGTTTAGCACTTGCCTGTGGGGGCATTTATATGCAAATGATAAACAACCAATGGGGTTGCTAATTACAACAGGGCCATTGTGCGTGTGCCAGGCGGCAAGAGGCAGGGAGTTTTCCGCACACCCGGCCTGGACTTCCCCTGCTTGTTTACTCATTGTCTTTCCTTATTACCCCCTCATTGACACTCCCTCTTTGTGTTGAGGTGCTGTTTGCCTGCTTGCTGGCTCCTCCCCACGTGAGGGCCTGGAGTTAATGGAGTAGATTAAAGGAGGCAGTCCTCTTTCCTGTTTACCTCCTCCATCATCTGAAGGTGCTCTCTGCCTGGCTGTCGTCCCTGCAGGACCCGTGTCTCACAACCCGGCCAGGGAGAAATCCGTCTCTCAGCCCTCAGCTCCTTATAAAACCAATGCTCTCTGCTAATTACTCTTGGCTTTTTAAAAAATGCATTTAGGTCAGGTTTTTTAATGCCATGCAAATTTATGAGCGTACAAGAGCAAATATTAACTTGTAGTGCCCCTGATAGTCATTGGCTGGGGACAAAGGTACATTTCTCCTAACTGACAAATGCGAAGGTTTCTCATTGTGCTCCAGAATGGCCTTCCTGGTCTCTGTTGTCAGGGGCTGGCAGACAGGAACATCATGGGACTGAGAGCTTGCTCACCCAGCAGAGACTCCTACTAGAGCCCCAGGCTGTGTCAGGCCTAGAGGTCAGTCACCAAGATATGACTATCTTTCTGATGTGACTGTAACTGTAACTACTACTGTATATTTTCTCCAGGGTTATATCATTACTGATTATGTGAATAAATACAGTATACAACACACTGTTTATATATATATATTTTTTTCCAAGATGTAAAAACAAATATTCCATGTACATTTTCAGTTTAGCTTGCCACCCTTCTCTCAGTTACCTCCATCCCCCTGTATTCCTGTCAGACAGGCAGAAGTGAGAGGCATTGTGGTTCAGAGTAGCTCCTTTGAAGGTTGTGTTGGTCTGGTGAGGGCAAACCCTGCTGACCCCAAGCCCTCCACCTAAGACCAGAGGAGTCAGAGCCAGATCAGACCAGGCCTGGGCATAGGCAGTCTCCAGGCAGTCTTCGACACAGACCTCAGACTGGCCGTCCGACATTGTGACCAGCGTACGAGACACACAGACAGACCACAGAATGAGCCTCCTTGTGGATTGTGAAGTGTCTCCCGCTCTCTGAAATGACAGCGGTGCTGCAGGTAATTAGCATTGATAGAATTATGAAAGGAGCAAGGGATGCACACAGCAAGTACATCGCATCCAGAGACAGGGAGAGGGAGGGGGAGAGGGGAGAGGGAGGGGGGGAGGGGGGAGGGGGGAGGGGGGGTCCGTGTCGTACAGGGAGGTATTCCTAGTCTTGTGATGGGAGGAAATGGACTTAGACAGAGTTTGAGACTGGCCAGATCCCAATGTTTTGAAGACAAAGGTTGACCTCTCTAAAGGAGCTGGATTGGCTACAGCTCTCAACTGTTGTTGTGGTCTCTGTTGACTTCCCAGATGCACAGGTCGTTCTCTGCAGCCAGTTCCCTCGCAATTAAAAACTAATTAGTTGTGGTGCCTCCTTCGTTACTCGGCATAGGCGGCGATTGTGCAGACGTTTGTGTGGCCGCGGCTGAGAGCGTGAGTGGCTCAGTGTCCGTGTGTCTCCCACCACATTCTGGAATCTCCGCTGAATAAACAGCCATTTTATACCGGTCCCGCTGCATTCCAAGGGAATCATTTGGCTTGCACTAAGACAAAGAGTGAAGGAGAGCATAGAGAGAGAGAGAGAGAGAGTTCAGGCAATGGTGTTGCCTTCTCCTCCTTTTGCCACTCGTGTTTCGGCCGCCATGTTGCGTGGGTAGCCGCCACCTGTGCCCGTTCACCACGGCAATTACATCGCCCCTGCCAACGTGCACACACACACACACACACACACACCCACACACACACAGAGACATACAGAAACACACACAGTGGGAGAGACTGTTGGCTTGCCAAGTTAGTGGGATCAAAGGGCGTGTGTTAGGGAGCGAGGGCACCTCGCAGAAGGCAGCTGCTCCTTGCTGTCTCTGCCTCTCACCCGGCCTGACAGCAGCCAGAAATATGACGCCTCCCTGGACTTCTGGCCTGGGAAAAGAGGATAGCCTAGCACACACACACACATTCAGAAAAAAAGCTTTTGTCTCTCTTCTCACACACGCACACACACACACACACACAAGCACACACACTCACATACACAACCAAGAAAGCCTTTTGTCTCTGCTCATTCACTCACTCAGCCGCAAATACAAATAGACTGAAAAAGCTTTGACACGCACACACACACACACACACACACGCACACACACACCTACACACACGTGCGCTCTCGTTCTCCCACACGAAAACCATTAAACGCTCACATGCTTGATTTCTCTTTATTGTGTTTTTTTTTTATACCACTCTTTCATTAGCTGTTTTGGGTCTATCTGTGGTCATTTCCCTGTCAGTCTTCCTCTGCCTTGGCTTTTCTCTCCTCTGCTCCCCTGCCTTCCCCCGTTCAGCCTTGCTCTTTCTCTCCACGAGGCTCTCCTTAACTCCCTCTGAAGGTGCTTTTCTTCTCCGCTCCCCTCCTCTCCTCCCCGCATGTCTGCCGCTTTCTCCCTCACCTCGGCACTCTGCCGGTTCGGCGTGTTCAAACTCTGACAGAGTTGAGAAAGGCATTCAGCCCTCCTAATCCCGGCTCCCTCCATCAGGAATGCTAATGCGTGTGATTGTGTGACCTGCCGGGGCCCGGCAACATCTGCAGGAGCCTGTGCCCCCCCCCCCACCCCAGCCTTTGAGCGTTCACTCGCTGCCATTATTTCATTGTTTCACTTCACGCCTGTGACTGGGCAGCGCAGTTAACCCTGCTACACGTGCGCTCGCGCAGCGTACAGAGGAGGGGTGCGGTGGCCTGGAAGGGACGGGCCTTTTTCCCAGGACAAGCTACTCCGCCTGTCCATCTGGAACCAAACGCAACTCACTGTTTACCCATGCATTCCACCACTCACTCACTCACTTGTGTGTGTGCGTGTGTGTGCTTGGGTGTAGCCAATCTGCTTAAGTGTGCCAGTTCCCTGTCCATATAGCTAATGGTGAATTAGGCCTAATTGCAGGATTTATCCGCTGTGTCCCACCAATGGACATCTCTAAATGGACAGCCTTCCCTGAGCAGTCGGGCAAGGGAAACTTGACTTTGATAGGATGACATTCAGAAGGGGGAGGTAGTGTTAGCCAATGAAATCCCGTTATTAGATTTTTCGCCCGCCCCTCCTCTGCCAGGTATTTTAGTTGAAAGAAAGGATTGTTTGGATTGTCTCCGTTTTCAAAAAGATGAATTACTGGTAAGGAGCAACTGACAAAGTGAATCTGCGTCAAGCCAAAGCGCCGCTGATTGAATTACACTTCTCCTCGGCCCTGGCCACATTCCTGCATATGCACTCCAACTCCACCATGCCATGGACAGGCGTAGAAATAGATTGGATTTCTGCTTCCCTCTTCATTCATGTCCCCTCTGTAAAGCTGTGATAGGCCTGTTATATTGGACCTGTCAGTCCTGGCCTTGTGTGAGTGTGTAGTGTTCCTGGGTGGGTTGGGGAGGAGGGAGGAGGGAGAGAGAGAGAAGAAGCAGGTAGGAAGGGGCCAACCCTACACTGCCACCCCCACTGTAATGGACACAGAACGAGATTGGTGTTTCGAGAGGGGAGGGGCCTGATGTACTGGACGGAAATACAACCAGGAGGCTACTCAATGAAGAGAATTGACATTGCATATGGAAACTATTATGAAAACGCCATCTGTCCCTAACATTGTTCTTAAGGGAAGTTACGTTAGTGTCAAATGATAGCGAGGAGCCTGCACTGTTGTCGTTGTTAGTGGTGTTGGATTTCAGTGTTCCAATACTGGACACACACACATCCACATCCTTGCACAACCACACACAAGCGCACACGCGCACACAACCATCGTTCATGTTAGAACGATTCTGGCCATTGTTATCAAAGCATCGATTAATCATTACATTTGTGCAAAGCAGGGGTGCTGTTACCATGGGGACCCAAATGATCCACTCTGCTTTGCATATCAACAGAAAAGTTTACAATCTCCGTGGAGCGCGAGGTGGAGGTTAGGACTGCTACCAACCCGGTAGCTCCTGAAGAGAGCAGGTCTGAGCTGCCTGTTTCCTTCCCTCCCCTCTCCTCTTCTCCTCTCTCCTCTCCTCCCCTCTCCTCCCCTCTCCTCTTCTCCTCTCTCCTCTCCTCTCCTCTCCTCCCCTCTCCTCTCCTCTGACACTTAACAGGTCCTGTCTAGTGGCTGGAAACAGACAAATAGCCTTCAAACAAAGCTCTCCACTGCTAATCAAGATGGTTCCTAATGACCACAGCTAGTTTAAAACAGAGAGGACAAAACAGTAATGAATGTGTTCGAGTGCCCAAACGACTTAAGAAGGCCCATTTAATTTTGATTTATTTCCTTTGGTATGAGATGTGTCTTTTGATTATGTTGTTCTGATGTGAATTACAAAGCGCATTTAATTTAGATCCTAAATGTCTAAAAATGTTTAGTTTTTTTGGGCCCCTGTGATCCATCCTTGCATGTTAATTTTCTTAGAATTCCATCTCACAGTGTTCAAGGACAATATTTGTTGAGTTCACCAGGGCAACCAGACACAATAATCACATCAGGCTGTTGTTCAACTAAATATACCCATACACGCACACACACACACACACACACACACACACACACACACACAACTGTGGAACCACAACAGGCTTTAGAGAAGCGTGTGCTCCTCGCTAGCCTGGCCCCTATGAGGGTGTATTAACAACAGGGACAACAGGAATGTCCTCCATCTTAGGATCAGTCTTCATGTCTCAACAGGCCCACAGACACCTTGTCTACAGACCCAACAACAACAGCATCAGTATGCCCTCATTATTGACAAGCTCACACGCTAGACGGCATGGGGTCCACATCTAGAAGCCTGCATTTCAGACACGTTCCATTCCGATTGTTTGTCTGGAACGTCGCTGGATGCTTTTAGGTGGTTCTCCTCTTTCCTCCTGCTTTCAAGGTGGTTTAAAGGAAATGCCTCGGCGCAGACAAATTGGATCTGGGTATGTAAATACCGCTCTGATGTTTAATGAGAAACAAAGTTGGCTAATTATAGCAGCTCTGAGAAACATGAGCAGGACAGTGGGAAACGTTTCCATCTCTGCCTAGCTCTATAGATTACTCCCTAATTGCCGCAATCGAATCAGACCAAGACATTAGCTAGCCGGAGCGGAGGATGGTGAGAGCGGGAGAGGGAGAGAGAAAAACAAGAGGACGCAGAGAGACTCGTCCGTGTTTTCTTTTCCTCTTCCAGAACCAGCCGCCGTCCTCTCAGAACGCGGCCTGGATCGGGGAGCCCAAATGGGTCCCGTTTAAACCGGGACCGCCAAAGGTGGGCTTAGCCTTTCACGAGCACACCTGCCAGTGTGCTCTGTGACCGTTGCAGGGCCCCGCCCAGACTCCTTTTTTGCGGTTTCGCAGAGCTCCTGTCTGTCTCATATCCACCCCCCCCCCCCCACCACCACCTCCTAACCTCACTCTCCCCCCCCAACCCATCCCCAGGTAGCTTGTCGGTGAGATGGCATGGTACTGTAATCTCTGCTGGCACGCCAGCCAGCTGGAGAGGTGATTCATGCTCACAGACGGAAGTTTTTCAGCTGTAATTACATGTAATTCTGACGCATGTTTATGCCGGGCTGAGCCAGAAAACTTCTCTCCTAATGACAAAGTAGCACTTAACATTCCTCACAAACATTTATCACCACATTATGTTCCCACCTTTCAGATTGTTATGGTATGTTAGTGTGCGAAACAGGGTAAGACAATGGCAAGGTTTTGAGGCCAATTAAATGTGTAAGACTTTTGCCTTAGAAAAGTCAGATACATTTGTGTAGGTATGTATTGCTATGACTGCTGTATATGAACTCAAATTGAAGAAACGTTTACAGTGAAATGTCCCAAAATGTTTAGGAGACAAAGTACAACCAAACTAAAATGGCAGCTTGTTCTCAGCGGAAAGGGGAGAAGGTGGAGGAACAGAACAGTGTTTACATTACCTCCATTAATTCCTCTAATTCCTCCAATGGCGGCAGAGGAACATACAGTATACTGTATAGGAAGGTTTTTTTTTTGGAGCCTTAGCTGTTGGCCTTCTACTATGGCTGGGCTCTGCCAGTCTGGGTGTGGGGTGCGGAGGGAGCCAGAGAGCCCCATCGGATCTGTTTCATCCTCACAGCGTGGTGATATTGAGGTCAGCTGTCCAAAATGATCTCATGTTAAGGAATCGGCAAGTCAGCAGGGTCAGAGCATAACCGCCATGACGACACTCTCTCCATGGAGATAAGGCTGCCCTCCCTCTCTCCCTCCCTCCCTCCTCCCCCACCACCATTTCCTCTGCATGGGAACGGCCGAGAGGGGTGGAGAGGCTGACGTGTGTCTCGGTTCTACTGAAGAGGAGCTTGAGGAGCTCATGCCCCCTGTTCCCCCCCCAGCCCTAAGAGAGGGCGCGGGTCACACAGCAGGTTGACGGGGCTGTCTGCAGATATACGGGATCTCGACAGCTCTGACCATGTACAGCTCCATGGATAATCCCACCCCCTCCACCCCCCCCCCCCACCCCCCCCACCCCCCGCCCCTCTTTAACTCTAAACAAACATGGAGAACTGCTGAAAATAGCCGGCGGGCGGTTTCCTGGATGTCACGGTGCAGCTAACTGGTGCCTGAACAATCCTTCCCTCTGTTTCCCAGGCGGAATGCCACAGAGCATGGCGTAGGAACTGCGTTCAGGAATTCCCAGCGAGCATGGGGCGCTCAGGCTCCAGCAGATTCCCCCTCCAACAGTTCCGTTGGGAAAGCGGGGACTGTAAACAGATAATGGCGCTCATGCAGAAAGGACCGGAAGTGGGAGGTCTCGTTAGTCTGGACCTTTGGCGGGGCCAATCTGTGTGCCAGTCTTCAGGAAAGTTGTGTAGGAGTGAGTTAGTGGGCGTTTTTGCTTTAATGTCACCGTTCAATGGGATTCCAGCCCAGCCTCTGTGTCTCAGTGGATTCCACCACACACACACACACACATTCGCCTGCAAGTGTGGCCAACAGTTAGTATTTCAGCTGCCAAACAGAACACTGGTTGAGTGAATGTCTGCATGTGTGTGCATGAGAAACTAGCTGTGACGTTCAGGTTCACAGTGGTGTAGGCTAGGCCTAGTGACTATCTGTCGGCTGCGAAAATGCCCCTCATATCTCTTTTCCACCTAAAATAATCCCTCAGGTAATCCTACCTAGCTCACTCATCCTCTCTCTCTCTCTCTCTCTCTCTCTCTCTATCTCTCTCTCTCTCTCTCTCTGTCTCTCTCTCTCTCTCTCTCTCTCTCTCTCTCTCTCTCTATCTCTCTCTCTCTCTCTCTCTCTCTGTCTCTCTCTCTCTGTCTCTCTCTCTCACACGTGTGCCTATAATTTATGGCTGCCGGGTCCTTGATCAATTGATAGCAGGGAATCCTTTGGTAAATAGAGTTTTAGACACATTGCCAATAGACCTGGGCTATTGATTGGAGTGTAAATTAAAAACTTAATCAGGTCTCTGAGATAAGATTTATCTCCGCCCCAAGCAAATTACAGGGCCGACCAGGAGACAGGGAGGCAGGCCGGCGGGGAGAGAGCAGTGCCCCTCAGGAGGGTGCCAGGACGAGGGACAGCTAGGCTGCTTTCCCCTCTCTCCCTGCTACTACATCCCACAGACTACAGCCTCCGGAGTCAAGTTCAAGTCTCTCTCTCTCTCTCTCTCTCTCTCTCTCTCTCTCTCTCTCTCTCTTTATCTCTCTCCCTCTCTCTCTCTCTACCTCTCTCCCTCCTCCTTCTTCCATATATTTTCCCCGACCGAGGTGTTTTTAAATGTTGAAACTGCAGATGAAGCTCATGTATATCTAGTAAATGTGAAGCTAGAGCAAGGCTAGCGTTAAGGGCATTGATTGTGGTTCTTTATCTGTTTTGCCTATTTGGCAGTCTGTCTTTGTCTTCGAAACTCTCTCGGCCTAAAACATGGCGTTCCCGCCTTTGATGAAATATGTTAATCATTAAAAACCCAGGCTTTATTTCTTCAATAATATTCTCATCTTGGTGAGGTCATTTTACGCCACAGTAAATTCATGCACATTCATACACGCATGCTGTGCGGTCCATATTTTATATGTATTAAGACAATCCTTTGAATTGCACATTGATTAGATTATGGATTTTCACAGTAATTGCTGAGGGAAATTTTCTCTGTCTCTACCCGTCTTCATTATTAATATTGGGAAATGGGTATACACATTCAAAATGTCTCCCTGTGTATAATTTCATCTCGGGGAAAGGATGAGATTGCTCCCGCAGTTCTCCTCCTCTAGTGGAAGAGGAGGATGTAACCGACTGCTGAGCCAGGCATTGCAGATAAGACACGCTCACCCACGGCTCTATGTGGCTCACGCAGGTATCAGACATCTCCCTGTCAGTAATTAAAACATACATTTTTCTGTGATTAGGACCAGTATTAGACTCCACTCAGGGATTACACTCTTTCATTATCGCTCTGATTATTCGCCTCATATATGGCGGCCGGATCCTTGATATTGAACCAGAGAGAGCGCGAGTGAGAGAGAGAGAGCGCGAGTGAGAGTGAGAGAGAGAGAGAGAGAGAGAGAGAGAGAGAGAGAGAGAGCGAGAGAGAGAGAGAGAGAGAGAGAGAGAGAGAGAGAGAGAGAGGGGGGGGCATAATAGAGAGATCGAGCTGGGGAATAACACACCTGATGATCCCCTCCCGGCCTAGCAAACAGAGGGAGACGGTGTTGGAGAATACAGCTAGGTCCTGCTGCTCACAGGCCTCTTCTGGTGCTCCACAGCTAGCGGTGGGATAGGGATGTAGCTGGCTAAGTGGTCAAGGTCCTGAAAGACTCCTGCCAAAATGGAGTCAGTGGCTAGATAATGGTGGCCGCCCTGTCTTCCTGGCTAGCAGAGGGGAGGCCGGGGGTGTCAGTAATAGGCTCTTTGTCTGATAAGCCCTGAAAATACTCGTTTAGTTAGTGAAAGTGCAGGGGGATCCTGGCCTGATAAACCCGCTGTTTCCCTCTGTAATACCCAACAGCTAAAATCAATAGGCAGGATAATTCTACTGCTAGTCGCCCAGTCTCCTTTATCTTCAGCTTCCCACAACCCATGTTCATGGTGGATGCAGGGTTAGCCTCTGTATGTGTGCGAGTGTGTGCGCGTGTGTTTTGTCGGTGTACGTCGCCCTGCCTGTCTATCAGGTGATAGTAGGGCTGACTGGCATTGATGGTATTAGTCCACTAACACCCAATATTGGCCTTGTTCCATTGACTTTGAATTATCCACCTCTCAGTCCCCCTCTCAGCTCTCTTCTCCCCTGGTTTATAGATTTTAGGTCCGGCTGTGCCAGTCCCAGAGCTGGCTGGAGAGGTGCCAGCTGACAAGCCACCTTGGCATTGAGTAGCGCAGGCAGGTCAGGCTGGGGGTAAGGGGGTGGGGTGGGGGGGGGGGGATCATGAGCAGGATTGAGCTCCATGGGGAGGTGGAGTGTGTGCTGGAAACAGCACTTAGACCAGGTGTGTGTTTATGTATGTGTGTGTGTGTGTGTTTGTGTGTGTGTGTGTGTAAATCTCAATGGAGGAAGTCCCTGTCAGCACTTATTCCGCTTGAGTAAGAACCCTTTGCTCTCTGTCAACACAGGCTCTGTGTCCTGACACAGGTGCTTGACTGGGCTGCAACACAGACGCCCCAGTCCCAGCCCAGCAGACACACACACACACACAAGCTGAACAACGCGCGACAGGTGAGCAGTCTAGCCAGCACGTGGTCAGGCTAACGATGGACCAGACAGGGCCGAGAGGGCACAATGCGTGCTGGGTAAAGTTACAGTGCAGTACAGAAAGGAGATGGGAGAGTAGCGCTTTCTAGGACTGACTCACCCCTGACCAGCCCTCCTCCCTAGGGCAGTGTCATCACCCCCGGGCGTGCTCACCTCCCCAGCTGTCTTGACTTCTGGGCTAAAATATGGCCCCAGGTATTAGCAAGCAGGGAGGTTAGCCCGTGACACCGTTACCCAAAGTGCAGTGTATTAAAAAGCAGTCAGGGCCCTGGATCACAGTATATCACAGGGGAGCAGCAGCGATAAGGCCTGCCTGCCCGCCCGCAGATCAATGAAGGTTACTGACATCATATCACAAAGTGAAAGCGAGTGCTGCCCCCCCCCCCCCCCATCCCCCCCACCCACCCCCCTCCATCTATTTATCAGCTGTGAATCAGACACGGGGGAGGAGGAGAGTAGGATGGGAGGGGGGGGGGAGGGGGGGCACTCTCTGCCCTTCTCTCCCTTTCCCATTCTGTCCTCCCATAACCTCCCTCTGCCTGGCTCCATTGGCTGGTTGTGGGGGACAATGGAACTCTGGGAGGCAGAGAGGCTGCTGGGAGGTGACTGAATGGCACTCATCCAGCCTGGGGGATTGGCATTGACGGCCTCCTCTGATACCTCAGCATGGGCTATCTGTAGACAGAGATAATTTCCCTGGCTCTCGCTTTCTATCTCTCTCGTTCTCTGCGTCTCCTTGTGTGCATCTCTCTCTCTCCCTCTCTGTCAATACAAGTTGGTCTGTTTGGGTTTGGAGAGCAATTTCCAAAGCCCTTAATTAGCTATCGAATGGTTTCATTTTTAATGGAGTATTTTGATCATTGATGCAGATATTGAACAGAGGTTCTGCTACTGTAATTTCCTTCCTGTAATCTTCTGCCACCTGAGGCGGTTACAACGATGAAATCATTTGCTCGTAGACCAATGTATATGATCAGACAAATGGATGACCTCAGTCCTCACACCCCTCCCCCCTCATCCTCGACCCCGCCTCCTCCCATAACTCTCTTTATATCTCCTTGTCTTTCTCTTCCACCTCATTTGACTGGAAATTACATTAGCATATCTCCCCCTACTCCCCGCGCTCCCTCACCTTTAACTGCTTGCGCGTGTGTGTGTGTGTGTTTATGTGTGGGTGTGTGTGTATTCACACATGCATTCAGGCTTACAGGTAGAGCATGAGTTCCATTTATCAGCTGCCTGGGGCACAATGTGGAGGATTTCCCCCAATGGGTTGGTGTGTAACTGCTCTGTCAATACATGCTTGTCAAGGCTAGGGAGAATGCGGGGGAAAAGGCCCCTCACTCCAACGCACTGAAGCCACTTATTGAGCAGCCAATAGCTATTTACCTCCTGACAGAGGCAGGATTGGAGGGGTCTAGCTCAGCCAGGGAGACTTGGATTGGAGGGGTCTAGCTCAGCCTGGGAGACTTGGATTGGAGGGGTCTAGCTCAGCCAGGGAGACTTGGATTGGAGGGGTCTATCTCAGCCAGGGAGACTTGGATTGGAGGGGTCTAGCTCAGCCAGGGAGACTTGGATTGGAGGGGTCTAGCTCAGCCAGGGAGACTTGGATTGGAGGGGTCTAGCTCAGCCAGGGAGACTTGGATTGGAGGGGTCTAGCTCAGCCAGGGAGACTTGGAGAGTCCGTACCCGCTCTCAAAGCTTCTTTGCTGGACTCGTCTACTTCTAGCTGAAGGGCTAGAAGCTAAAGGCTAAAGGAAGGAGAAAATGCAGGGTGTGTGTGTGTGTGTGACTGTGTGTGTAAAGCAGGTTGTCTTCTGGTAGCTTCTGGTCTTCACAGGTCCTGGCTGTGTGTACAGCCTGCTGCTGCAAAGCCCTGTTTCCTCTCTGGAATCTCTGTGTTGACAGAGAGCATCTGGGCTCTGGGAGACCTTCCAGCCTGCTGTGTTTCCACACACACACACACACGCACGCACACACACACACACACACACACACACACACACACACACACACACACACACACACACACACACACACACACACACACACACACACACACACACACACACTCTGTGAGCACTGGTTCCAGTACAGAGAGTTCCTCCCACTCACTGGAGAGAGCCCACTCTGTTGTCCCATAGCTGCAGCCACACTTCCTCCTCACCCTCCAACCCTCCAGCCTATCTATCCAAACACCCCTAAAGCTGACACTTTTCAGGAAAGCAAGGGTGTCTGGGGCGGGTGTTTTCTTTTAAGCTCCCTACTTTGATTCAACAAAGAGAAGAATGTTGTCGAGGAGTCGTTCCTCTCTCCTCCTCTCCTTTAGTTTCCTTAGAACTTCTCGCTCCGGTGAAAAGTCCCCCTCTTTTGTGGGCAGCGTGGATCTAGGAGCGCCGTGCCGGGGTTTGGGTCGCCTGTCAGGACACGTCCCAGGTACCTGAGTCACAGGGATAGGGATGGGGCTGGGGGGGGGGGGGGAGGGGGGGAGCCAGAGTGCAGTCGGTGATTCATCCGGAACCAGTAGGAAGACCAATTTATGCAAAGAGCTAGGGCGGAAGGGATGATGTTCTGAGAAGGAAAATAAAAGGGAGGAACAGAACAAACCTCGGGGATGCGCCCCCGTCCGTCCAAGCCCTCAGCGGCTGAGCCTCCCTCTCGCTGGAAGGTTCTAGATGGATTTGATGTTTGTTAAGTTGAAATGAGACGTTAATTCCACACACACATACACACACGCACGTACAAAAAAAAAATCATGCGAGAGCAGCATCTTCGGACGCCCCGCCGTTCAGGGACAGCTGTCCAAACAAAGAGAGGAGGGAGAAAAGACGAAGAAAAACACATTATATAAACGTTTGACAACAGTTGCTCTGTAATCTGGTATTACTTCCACAAGCAAAGAGAGAAGCCTGATCGAGGCCAGAATGAACTTGGATACTGCTGTGACGGGAGGGGGTCGAGGGCTCTCTGGAGGTGAGCGTGAGACGCGAGGGCCCGCAGACTCGACCTAATCCAGGAGGCTCGCGCTCCGCCGCCTTTGATGTGCACGTGAACGCCGGCAGGTTCCGAGCTCCTGCCCTGGCCATGCCTCGTCCGGAGGGGCGGGGTGGGCTGGGAGGGTCGTGATGGGGTGGGTTGCGTGTGTGTGGGGGGGGGGGGGGGGGGTTGGAGGGGCATTGGGGGGCTCGCTTCAGTTTACACTAATTGGCTTCCAGGCTTGTCTATACCGCCTGTGGCAAGAGAAGTTTACCCCCCCCCCCACTCTCTCTCTCAGACCATGTCTTCCCAGTGTCACTTTCCTTCGCTCACTGTCTCCTCTACTCGTCCCCCTGTGTCCCCAGTCATGGCTGGGTATCAGAGTGTGCATTTCACTTGCTCGTCGTTTGCGTATTAACATTTGGCAGATTTGAGAGGGGAATTCCAGTGAAAGGGAGATGCGGAACAGAGGAGGTTCTGTCTCCTGGGCCTGTCGTGGGTGGGGTCCCCAGATTCCCCTCTGTCTGTGATCCAGGCCAGCTCTGCCCCTCTCCGCCCCAGTCTGCCTCCGTGTCCCTGGGCTCGAGGCCTGGAGCTGGGGGTCGAGGCCTGCTACTTGCAGCCTGACAGCCCTTCAAGACCCCTGCAGTACATTTCTGGGTAGCAACTGGTTGTTTTGGCCACGTCAGAGGAGTGTAGAGCCGCTGTCCAAGCCGGGCGAGGGAGGTGGTTATGAGGAGTCAACCTGGGGCAAGCAGGCTGCCTTCCAGGGTGACGACACAAAACAAACGGAGGGATGGATGTAGAGCAAGGGGGAGAGATTAACAAGGAGAAATCATGACTTGGCAAAGGGTTTTTAGTACACACACACACACACACACACTCTGTCTCACATGCTCTGTGCTGGCAGTGGTGGGGGAGTCTGACATGTACTCCTTGCCAGAGCAGTGTTGTGGCATATGAGTAGCGCATGGCCTCTTGCCCCAGTGTTGGAACTGTGTGTGTGTGTGTGTGTGTGTGTGTGTCAGGGCTTTGGAGTGGTTCAGGTGTGGTTTGTGTTGGCAGCAGAGTCCCAGGCCTGCAGCAATAAACGGGGGAAGCAGGCAGGGGGCCAGACGCAGACCCACAAACTTTTAACCTCTCTCGAAACCAATCCCACCCCCATGCTAGGATCCCTCTCTTTCTTCCTCCTCTTCACCGCTCTCTCTTTCTCTCTTTCAGGCCCTCCGCTGGCCCTGCTCTTGGTTCCTCTACCCACTCCTCCATTCCTGCTCTCTTTCTCTCGCTCTCTCTCTTTTGTTCTTCTTCTTTGAGTCCTCTCCTTTTGAGTGAAATCAGTGTGCTGACCTTTAAATAAGTACTGGAACACTACAGCTGTTACCAGCTTCAAACGGCCGCTGCTGCCATGTGGAGGCTGGACGGGTGAAGGGGTGTGGGTGGGTGGGTGGGTTAGGGGGGGTGGGGATAGAGTGAGTGGGGGGGGGGGGCGGGTGTAACGTGACTATTAAAGCTGACTTACATCCCCTATTACTCTGGGGCCTCTTCTGCCACAGAGTGACCACAGTCCTTTTCCATCTCCAAAGGCTTCGAAGGAATTGCGCGGTCCCCGTCCCTGTCCCAGTGTGAGCCCCAGCCCCAACCCCAGCCCCAGCCCCAGCCCCAACCCTAGCCCCAGCCCCAGCCCCAGCCCCGGTCAGGAGAGAGAGAGCTCACACACAGAGACAGTGTTCGCTCAGAGCCACCAGTGTCTCTATCATCGATGTGATCTTCCCACGATGAAGTCTTCTAACACGGGGGTCGCTCTGGAGACCCCCCCCCCCCCCTCCCTGCTGCCCCATCAGTAGGTCACATCGGACGCTGTACGCTTCGTTACTGTGGCTCCGCGCACACACGTTCAACCGATGGGTTCCCACACGCGATGGAGGCTTCCTCCAGTCTTGTCCTCGAGCGGTCGTTGGAAAATGAATGTGTCACCGTCACGCCGATAGCTGAATGTGAATCTGTGGGGAATCTTGTTCATCTCGGCCACGGAGCTTCCACCCAGAAGGGGATAGAGAGTACAGTGGTCCACTAACACACGTCTCTCCCCCAGACCCCAGACAGTTGAGCTGCCCTCTAGGGACTCCATGGCCTTTTGTGTCCATGGGCGTTGTGTGTCCATGGAGACGCCAAGGTCCACGAGAGGCCTTCCCCCTCCCCCTCCCCTCTCTGGGACACTGGCCTTCATCACACATGCAGAACACCGTCAAGTCAACTAGGAGACAGGGGCCTGTAACTCACACACTGCACATCTGACTGCAGATCAGCCGGAGCCGCAGTGGGCTGTGAGAGCACAGCTCTGAGAGGCCCGGCCAGAGGAAGACATGTCTCCCTGCAACACTTCAAACTGCCGACACGACTTTAAAGGACGACTAACTTGCTGTTAATAAGCAGGACCATAACGTTCAACTCCCTCCTGGTCTAGATACAAAAAATATGCAAAAAAAAAAGAAAAATCGCAGGATAATGGAAGTGTAACAGCCTAAGGGGTTCATTTTGCACACAAATTAGCCGAAAACTCAGACTATTGTGGAAGTGTTAAGCTTTTTCATTTAATGAGGCCTTTTTTTCAGTTGTGCAGAGCCAGAAATGTAATTTCAGAATAAAGTGTCCATTGTGTGCTTTAGAAGGGAGCTCCATATGTTTGGTGTGTGTTGAGGACACTGAAATGCTGACCATTACTTAATCTAACTATGTCCTATGTTTCGCTTCACTTAACCACACAGTTTGACTGTAGACTTAAATTAGACACCATGAAGGTACTTGGTCATTATGAGACAAAGATGTGGCTTGTGTGTGTGTGTGTGTGTGTCTGCATGCGTGTGTGTGTAATTAGGAGTCCCTGGGCTGTTATGCAGGCTTTGCTCTGGCCTCGACTAAGCTGTCATTATAAACATGGCTGTCCATCCTCCTCCACCCTGACTCGGAGTTAATTACAGGTCTGATGTTGATGATGTCATCAGCATGGCGTCTCCCTTGTCGTTCTCAGACCTGTGGACGGGACAGGGCGAGGCTGGCTCTCTGCCTCTTTGTACAGCTCTCCCTTCTTAACCCTACACCTCGTTCCCTAACTGTCCCCTATAGACCCCTCATACCCCCCTGTCTCAGACTTGAACCCCCCCCCCCCCCCCCCCCCACCCCTCAGCCCTGTCAGCCTTCATGTTTAGTGTGTGCATGGGAGGGAAGCCTCTTGATTATTTGTTCTGTGGACGTGGTTGTTTAACTTCCCTGCTGAAGAAGGAGATAAGGAGCCGTACAACTGTTTTGACAAGAATGGACTTGTGCCAAAAAGAGGAGAAAAAAACCTCCCCCAAAAAACAGACGTGGATGTCTCTCTCGTTCGCTAGCCTCGCAATGTCCCACCTTTCTGCATGTGGAATGTTTACACGTTACACAGGGTGTCGAGTTTCGAATCTGGAAGAGACCGGGGAGAGATTCCTCTGTTTGCGAAGCGTCCGTAGTGTTGAGCCAGGGCGCGGGGACGGGGAGTCGGGCAGCATTCCAAGGTGACTGACTGATTGACTGACTGAGGAGCGGAGACACAGGCGCTAGCTAGCATTCCTGCTGGAACACCTGAGAGGTGAGGCGGATGGTGACTGCAGGCCAAGAAAATGTAGAGGGCAAATCTGCGTGGATGTGCCGGGTGTCCTTCACTGTTCTCCATGGGGGGAATGTGTTACCTAATGCGCTGCAGCACTGCCATCAGACCAGGACTCTTATCGTAGATATTAGATGACCCAGCAAAAAAAAAAAAAAACGAAGAAAGATCCGTCATGAGGAATAAGAGCCTTGTAGAAAAACAGGATTGAAGTCTTTTCTCTTTTTCCTCGTGGAACGAGGGGAAAGAATGGTAGGTAATGTTATCTTGTTCACAGTTACAAGAATCCTGCTAGCCGAGGCTATGGGTTTCAAGTTTCTAATATGTATATAAAGTTTCACTGCACAATGGCTCTTTTGTGGAGCGCAAACTGAACACTCCCCCCCTCCCCCCTCCCACTCCTCCTTCTCCTCCCTCCTCTTGTAAAAAAATGCATTCATGTGCTTGTGGGGCTGCGAGGACTCAGGTTTCTGCTATCTTTGTGTGCTGTGTCGTCACTCGCCCCCGCCAGCTGAAATGTGCATCTCGCTAGGGCAGGCGTACTGCCAGGGCCGCTTCCAGCCATGGATTAGGGAGAATCCGGGAAACAACAGGGTCCTGACAAAACGGCAGCATGACAGGTAACCGAAGTTGCACTGGGGAGAGACGAGGCAGACGATAATTACAGAGCTTTTTTGTTTTCTGGGCACTTTTAGCTGGCTACTTAAGTGCCTGATCTGAAATCTGTGCCTTGTAATTACAGTAGTGGGCCCCATTAGGACAGAGGTCTTGTGGGGGATTAGGCCCCTTCTCCTCTTTCCTTTGTGTGTGTGAATGTACGTGAGGATGACGGAGGGAGGGAGGGATGGAAGGAGGGAGAGAGAGAGAGAGAGAGAATGTGTGTGAGTGTTTTATGACTGGGTTCTATTCTCTGTTGTACTGCGTAGCTGTCTGGTCCTGCTGCTGCCTCCACACTGGTCACTTCCTGGTCTTGGTACTGCGGAGCCTGCAAGCTGTGTTTGTGTTCTGTGTGTGTGCGTGTTTATGTGTGTGTGTGTGTGTGTGTGTGTTTATAGAGAAGGGAGCCCTTCTCCTCCGTCACAGAGTTACACACCCAGGGACAGGAACAGGAACCAGACCAGGTCTCCTTTTAGACCATAACTCAGTCTCTCTCTCTCTCTCTCTCTCTCTCTCTCTCTCTCTCTCTCTCTCTCTCTCTCTCTCTCTCTCTCTCTCTCACACACACACACACACACAAACTCACATACGTGCACTCACCCATCCCCCATCTCTCTCCCCCCTCCCTCCCTCCGTCTCCCTCCTCTCTTCCTGGGTGCTGATGCGGGGAGATTTGTCGTGATTGTGACAGGTCTGCCACAGTGATGAGAGCGCGGCGTGGCGTGTGTCATGTCCACTTGACGCGGGGACCGTTGCAGGGGCGTCCGTGGAGACGGCACGGGCCGTACCAACGCCACCAGGCTTGGGCGACGGCAGATTCACGGGGCGACACCGGGGTTTCTTACAGAGGGGTCTGGAGGTTCCAGAGCCTCCCCAGCCTGGTCTCTCTCTCGGGCCCGTCACAGAGGCAGTGTTGTGGGCAAACAAACGGGATGGAGCAGGGCTGAGCCCTCTGTCTCCTGAGCTGGGGAGCACGCAGAACCACCCCCTCCCCACCCCCATCCACCAACCTGAGACAGATCCAGCCTTTTTAAGCTGCTCGCTTTCTTAATAGATCCTTAAGCACTGGCTTTAGTGCATGTTAAACCAGGATTACCCAATCAATTATGGCCAGTACAAACAAGGATTACTTAAAACACTACATTTCTCTTGTCGAGAGGCTAAAAGCGGGGCAAACGAAGGGAGCGGCGCGCCTGTCGAGAAAAGAAGAGCAGCTGTGTGCCTGCCGTCGCCGCGACCACCGGGTGCGGGCGCCGCGACGACGCCCGGTCCAACCCGGGCTAGCGGGCCGTCCAGATGGCTGTCTAAAGGCTCTGCGGAGATTTGTGATTAAGTAGAGCCCAATTAAACAATGTAGGATGGCACCCTTCCAGTCAACCCTAGCCAAAAGGAGCCGACCTCTACACCCATGGCCCAAGAGACTACGGGACACGTCAAGTGGCCCTCTGCGAGGTTGATCTAGGCGTAGTTGAGGTGTTGGCCAGCCAGGAGAAGCTGTGTGAATGATCACAGTGTTTAGAGTGGGTGTGGAGGGCTGTGGAGGTGAACCGGGACAGCAATAAATATATGTGGCCATAAGCTCTTCATCCCTCTGGTCTTTCAGGGAAGAACTCCATGAGCCAAGCTGACGTTGACCTCTCTGCAACCTGATCTGGGTGTAGCGTCTGAGTGTGTGTGTGTGTCATTCTCTGTGTGTGTCCATGGGTGTGTTTACCCGCTGATCCCCTCTCTTAGAAAACGCATTCTCTCAGCCTTTCTCTGAACTCAGCTTTTGTTTACTTTTTTAATCGCAATTAACAGCTGCAGCCTGCTGTACAATACCTAGCAAGTTTGGACATATACTTGCCAAACCAGATCTTTGCAATCATGTCTGCCTGTCTTTGTGTGTGTGTGTGTGTTTGCACTTGTGTGTGTGTGTGTTTGCTTTCTACAGTGTGAAGTGAACATGACCTCCGAGACCCGCCTTTTGCATGACTAGGCTGAATGGGATTGGCTTCTTGGAACGTCTGTCACGTTTGAAAGCGATTGTGTGAAGGAGGCTTAAAGGGAAGGAGGTTATGGTAAACTAGAGTCAGTTCATAGAGAGGATGTGCACTGGCTGTGACAAGCGCCTGTGTCATCTAAACCTCTGGGTGGGGGGGGGGGGGGTCAGTCCCTCTTTAGGCTTAAAGTTACAGGGAGTCTCTCACTCTGTCTCTCACTGTCTCTGTCTTCCTCTCTCTCTGTCTCTGTCTCTGTCTCTCTCTCTCTCTCTCTCTCTCTCTCTTTCTCTCTCACACACACACACACACACACAGCTTTTCGCCACGCTGTCAGTCGGTGGCGAGTGACTCGTGACTAACAGGACTCTACTGGAAAAGTCAGCTGTGTCACAGGGAAAGAAGGAGTCAGCTGTCCTAGAGGAAATCAACAGTTCCCCAGCCAGCTAGTCAGTCAGTCAGTCAGCCAGCCAGCCAGTGTTAATAAGAATGTGTCACTGATGGAGAGACCAGGTGGGGGACCCTTCTGCAGGGTCCATGACATTATCATAGGGACAGGCAGCTAAACCTGTATTAGAATCGAGAAGAATCTCGAAAAATTCAGAAACTCTGTGAATAGAACACGAAGCATAGAACATAATGTCCTTTTGCAGCGCTCCTAATATTGGGGCCTGTGGTGGAATATGTGTGGAAATAATGCAAGCTGAAGACTTCCCCTACCCAGCTGTCAGTATTTATCATCTTTAAAAAGCAAGGAACAGAAGAAATCCTAACAGAATTCCAAACGGGTGCGAACAAGGAAAAAAACTCCCCAAAACGGGACTCTGTTTGTCCCCATTTTGAAATGAATCCTACTTAATTAAGAAGCCATGAGAGTCCACAGATAGCATTCCTTAATTATCTTAAGCTGGCTGCTGTAACCAGATCCACTGCATTAATGACAACACAGCCCCTGTGAAAAGCATCATTGTTCTCCAGATAATTGTCCTTTTAGTTAACGCGGCAAGGGAAAGGCTCTCCTTGTTAGAGGAGCTGGCTGGGACCGTGGATAGCCAGGGGCTAGGCGAGGGAGGAGGCTCAGAGAGGACCGGGTCTGGTACTGGCCCAGTGCCCACCGTTCGGAAACCCACTTGTGCCCTCTGCCGAAATCCCCTCGGCATGCAGCGGAATTAGCCTTCCCCGGGGTGGGGTGGAGAGGTGTGGGGGGTGGTGCGGGGGGGGGGGGGGCGGTTGTTAATTATACACCCTGAATTGTAATGAATGAAGAGGGATCAATAAAATAAGGCAGATGTATGCAAACAGCATGCTGATTATGCTGCCTAATGATGCCTCTTGTTGCAGGCTGGGGAGGCTGGGGAGGAGGGGGAAGGGGGAGAAGTGGGGAAGGGAGGGAAGGGGGCGGGAGGAATGGGAGGGATAGGAGGCGGGTGAGGAAAGGTGTTTGTGTGTGTGTGTGTGTGGGGGGGGGGGGGGGGGGAAAGATGCAATCAAGCCTGCATGGTAGTTTGCTAAAATCCCCGATTCAAACAGGAGGGTCTCAGATTTAGAGAGGAGCGGGATCGAAGTCCTGACGGCCCAAACAGTTCAGGCCTTGTTTAATTATCATCTGTCTATGCCGTAATAGAGACGAGAGGTGATTGGCCTATGAACTGTTGGGTTTCATTAGCTAGATAGGTTTTGTTTCAGATCTTATCGTCGTCTGGCTTTAGGTTTCCCTATCAGACTGCCAGGGCAGGCAGTGTGAGAGTTTGATGGCCAGACAGAGGGCTTTGGAGGTGGTGGTGGTGGGCGGGGGGAGGGGGGGGGGGTGGTAACTCAGCATGGGGGGGGAGACAGGGCCAGGCTGGGGGGCAGATGTGGGGTGCGGGGGGGGGGGCTGCTTCACCTGTTTGGAGCTCTGCCTCTGCTCTGAGATCTCCATTGTATCCAGCCAGCCGGAGCTGTGAGAAACCCTATACCTGCCTTGAAGCAGAGAGGGAGGGCAGCCAAGAATTAACTGCTGCTTCTTCCTGGCAGTCGCCGCGGATGCTGTCTGCCTCCATTCATGGTTAGGACAGAGGAGGGGGAGGGGGGTGGGAGGAGGGCGAGATGGGAGAGGTGATAGTGGTAGGGAGTGATAGAGGGGGAGGGAGGGAGGGAGGGAGGGAGGGAGGGAGGGAGGGAGGGAGGGAGGGAGGGAGGGAGGGAGGGAGGGAGGGAGGGAGGGAGGGAGGGAGGGAGGGAGGGAGGGAGGGAGGGAGGGAGGAGAGAAGGAGAGAGAGAAGGAGGGAGAGAAGGAGAGAAGGGGAGAGACTGCAGCTGATGTGTCTCTCAAAACCTCCAAAGCAAGGGGGAAAATGGCGAGGATTAGTTGGAGGAGGAATAATGCACCGTGCCCTGGGTTTGTGTGCAGCCTGTCAGGGACAGAGACAGTGACTGGCGCACAATGGACAAAACACCCGTCTGCACTTCCTCAAAGACAGCAGCACGGCTGGCCGGCTTTGGGGAGAGGTGTCCGATTACAGGACGTTTCAGATTTGAGCACAGCTTTCTCTCCCTCCGCCTCCTGGTCTGCCTCGGGTGTGGGACTGTGGCGGCCGAGCGGTGTCGGAGGCAGTTTTTGCCCCGTCGTCATCGCCGACGCCTGCTGAGAAACCCAGTGTGGTGGCCCCGAGCCAACTGCAGCTTGCTGCTAGCCCCAGAAACGACACGATCCCATATATGTCAGCGTGGAAGGAGGCGCCGAGGGAGAAAGCGGGCGGGGGAGCGGAGACGAGTCAGATACAGTTGGAGGAAATACCCCCCCCCGATTTGTGACGGGACGGCCATTCCGTGACAGCAAGGCTGACTGTGTCAGCCTGCATTATGGTCATGAAACCCCCTCTCTCCCCACCTCCACCCCCTCACAACCTCCTCAGAGAGCCCGCCTGGTTTTATGGCCGTATGTCCAAGCAGGGCCCTGGGTTCGATTACGTTTCCCCTTAACCCCACACCCGGGCCTGGTGTAACCCTAGCCCATCTCACCTCCAGAGGCCAGGACGCTCCAAGGAGAGGCCAGGGAACAGGTGGTGACCCCTCGCAGCCAGGGAGTATATTATTGACCAGGGTCCAGTGGCCGGATTGATTGCTTTATTGTATTGCCGTGAACCTCAGTGGGCAGAGACCTCTGTGTGACCCTGGCCGTAGAGAGCTTCACAGTGACCCTCACCTTAGCTAAAGAGATATGTGGCTTTGACCCCCCGCGTTCGGCTGGGGGAGGGGTTGACCTGGCTGGGCAGGGCTCTGAGTGCCGGGTGTCAGCCGGGGTAATTTAATGGCTGGGGGCGGGCCGGGGTCCTCTTGTCCCCGGACCGACCGGGTGCCCTGACTCCAGACCTCACTCCTGACCCCCTGGTGTTCGTCATGTCAGCGGGGCAGCCAGTGCGGGGACGAGATGCGAATTCATCTTCACCAAATTACAGCAAAAACAGTGGAAAATCAATACATCACCACCGCATGTCCCCACCTCAGCCTAATGGTCGTGGGGGCCAGGCCTCTATATGAAAGGGATGGATGGGGTTTGTATAACGGCTCAGAGCTGGAAAGGACATTCATCATGAAACTATTCTGAAACGTGCTACATCATCGCCGGAGGCCATCCCCTCATCCAGGGTTGGCCCCGCCCTCTCTGCTGTGCAGCCCCCAGCTATGGGTGCTTGATGTTTATGGGCTGGGGGGGGGGGGGGCACTGTGGTTGACCCCTCACCCCTGCTGGAGTAGGCGAGAGGGGAGTGAGTACAGGGGGTTCTGTAGCTAGCACAGATACAGGCCTCCCTCACTCTCCCCCGGTTCTCCTGCTCTGACAGGCCGACAGACAAACAAGCAGACAGACAGACAGACAGACAGACAGACAGACAGACAGGCAGGCGTTTTTTTCTCTCTCTGCTCCGCTCTGCTTGGCTGTATGTATCTTTAGCTGTCATCCCCTGATTCTCATCAAGGGGCCTCAGAGAAGTGCTTGGGAGGCATGAAACATGCACCAAACAAGCTGGGTAAACAGTTGTTTCTGCTGCGTCTCTCTCTTTCTCTGTCTCTGTCTCTTTCTCCCTCTGTCTCTCTCTCTCTCTCTCTCTCTCTCTCTCTCTCTCTCTCTCTCTCTGTCTCTCTCTCTCTCTCTCTCTCTCTCTCTCTCTCTCTCTCTCTCTCTCTCTCTCTCTGTTTCTCTGTCTCTCTCACTCTCTGTCTATCTCTCTTTACCTTTTGTTTTTATGTGTTGGTTTCTTCAGTGGCAGCTTCCCCAACGTTTCCATCAAAGGACTGAGGGAGAGAAGGGGGCTTAAATGTTTGAATAACTGAGTGTTATTTTGAACGATTTGACAGCCATCAGACGGGAGCGTCTCTGCGTGCCCACGCCAGCGTGGAGCCAGCCCACCCTCTCCTCCATGCAGATTCACCCCTTACCACTGACGTTACAAACAGATATACAAGAGTTCCCCATGCTCTTCTCTTCCTGACTAAACAGGGGGGAGGTATGGTGGGGGTGGGGGGGGTGGGGTGGGGGGGTGAGACAGAAAGGGGGGGGGGGGGGCAGGGACTGTTGTGTTGCGTGGATTGTTTGAAGTGGAGGCTGCAGTCCCGTTCAAAGCCTGATTTTGAAGGCCACCTCAGAAGTTGGGGAATCTCCTCGGCTTCTCCTCTCCGTGTTGGTGAGCTTCATCCAGCCTTCCCAGTCCTCCTCAGGGGAGTTGGGCTGGAGGAGGCGCTCCTCCACCGTCCCAAACCAGCCTTGATCACTTTCACTGGGAGGCTATATTTACATCGCAGGCCTAATGTACAAAGGCTTGTTTACATCGTCGCAGGCGTTTCATAGCGCGCCGTAGGAGACAGAGGTAGGATCTGGGAGGCAGGAGGGGAGGCAGGAGGCAGGGCAGCACGTTTTACAGGCAGGCCCCTGCATACCTGCCCAGAGAGGGGAATGCACAGCTCCGCCCCCAACGCCATTGGGGGCGCTGCTGTTAATTACCAGTAATCATCCGGTGACGGCAGGACAAACAGGTGTTCCCTCTGCAGCCAGTCTCCTCCTCTCTCCCCCCCTCTTTCCCCCCCCCCTCCCCTCGCCCACACCCCCTGCTCGCTAACCTAGCAGAAAAACAACTCCTCGTAGCATCATGTATTAAATAAACATGCACTCGACGTTCAGGAGCTTTCGGCGAGAGCCCAGCATTTTTGATGTCTCGGCAGAAAGGGCCCCTCCCTCTCTCTGTCCCAATTAACACTCAGGCCCCATTACATTGATTGGGAGTGGTGTAGTATTGGCTGGGTGGGGCCATGGGCACATTGATCACACTGACCCGCCATGCGAACCAGAAGAAAAGGAAAATGTCGAGCAGGAGCTTTTTCTCACTCTTATCAGGATCTTGAGAAACTGCAAGCAGGGCTTGTTGCCATGCGTGTGCGCGTGTGTGTGTGCGCGTGTGTGTGTGTGTGGACAGGGCCGTTGTGACAGGCCTCCGCATGGGGGCTTTCATGTGGTTTGGGGGCACTAATGGCACCAGGCACACGCCACTCGTGAGCTCTATTCTAGCGGGGCCCAGACTGTGGCAGTACTCTTTGTCCCTGCACCCCCCCCCCCCCCCGCGCGCTACACGTGTGCCCCCCCCCCCCTCCCACGCCCTCCCCTTACAGCCAGTCAGAGGGAAAACCGCTACCCCACCCCCTAAAGGTGCACCTGGCATCATAGAGTCTGCCCCAATTAGAACTCCCCCCAATTACAGGTCCTGGGCCAATTAGTCACCCTCTCATCTTACACTGCCCCCCCACCCCCCCTCATCCATCCCCCCCTCTACTTCTTAACTATGGGGGCATCTGTCAGTTATGGGGCTTAGGGTCCTAACTCGGAGCAGGGAGTGGGTAGGAGGGAGGAGGGGAGGGGAGGGGGGGCAGATACGGTTAGAGAGCTTTCATACTTTGATACCCAGCCCAGCAGCACACTGTTCTATTTTCTTTGATATTCCTGGAAGTGGGGGGTAATGGTTGGGATGTAAATGCCTCTAGCACAACATCAGTCAGGCCAGGGTCCCCCCAGCAAACTCCAACATGGACGCATTGTGAAGAAAATGTACCAGGGTAATTTAAGCTGTCAAGTTGTAATTTGTAGTGGCACTCAGTTTGAACTTTCGGGGCGAGGCAGTTGGCCTGCTCTATTGCTCCGCTTCTCTTCTGACACGTACTGTATGTGTGTGTGTGCGTGTGTAAACATAACAGCATGTGTGATTTTCTGTGTTTGTCTTTGTGGTTATTTATTCGTGTTTTGGGCTGAATGTGTGCGCTCTCCGGTCTGTAAAGTGTCTGTTGTGCTCCAGGCCGGCCTCCCAGTTGCCGTAGCTGGCATGGCGACTGTCTCTCCTGCCTGGTGCTCTGGTGGCGTGCCCAGCGCCACTGGAAACTAGCTCCTACACACAGGGTTTTCATTCACAACATGGCACTTATAACTGGCTACTCTTACTGGTCCTGTACATTGTCACACACACACACACACACAGACACACACACACAGACAGGGAGTGGAACCCTGCCAGCTGTGCTCTGTGTGTGTAACATATTCTCTCATCATGGGGGGGGGGGGGGGGAGCTGTGTGCGGGCCCGAGGTTAAGATTCAAAGTGGTTTTTGGTAGTGATCTCTCTTCCTGCTGCTTCCTGCAGCGCTCAGATAGCCCAGCTCCCAGAGACGGGCCTTGTTTATCTTGTTCGCTGGCATGCTCTCTCAATGTCAAAACAATGACATCATTAATTAAACGTGTATTAAATGTGCAGTTTTCAAGGTCCGCTAGGCCAGTGCTGATTCCACTGCTTCTGAACCCCCTCCCCCCACCTCTCCCACCCTGCCTCCGTATGGGAGAGGCCTGTGTCTCACGGCCGAGCGTCAGCAGGACTGGGTGCTGTGTGTGCTGTGTGTGCTGTGCTGTGTCTGTGTGTTGTACTGTCTGTGTGTTGTACTGTCTGTGTGTTGTACTGTCTGTGTGTTGTGCTGTGTGTGTGCTGTGTGTGTGTGTGTTGTACTGTGTGTGTGTTGTACTATGTGTGTGTTGTACTGTGTGTTTGCTGTGTTGTGCTGTGTGTGTGTTGTGCTGTGTGTGTGTGTGTGTTGTACTGTGTGTGTGTGTTGTACTATGTGTGTGTTGTACTGTGTGTGTGTTGTACTGTGTGTTTGCTGTGTTGTGCTGTGTGTGTGTTGTGCTGTGTGTGTGTTGTACTATGTGTGTGTTGTACTGTGTGTGTGTGTTGTGCTGTGTGTGCTGTGTTGTGCTGTGTGTGCTGTGCTGTGTGTGTGCTGTGTGTGTGTGTGTGTGTGTTGTACTGTGTGTGTGTTGTACTATGTGTGTGTTGTACTGTGTGTGTGCTGTGCTGTGTGTGTTGTGCTGTACTGTGTGTGTGTGTTGTGCTGTGCCGTGTGTGTTTTGGGCTGTGTGTGTCATGGTGGAGCTCGTGCCTCCATCCGGCCCTGTCTGGTTGTACTGTAATTGACCAGTGCGGCGTTATCTCTTCTCTTACAAGCCCTTATCTCTGCGGCGTCTTTCTGGTGCTCTGCCATTGATGCATTGATGTGTGTTTGTGTGTGTGTGTGACAGAGAGAGAGAGGGAAAGGGAATGGGAGAGAGAGAGAGGGAGAGAGATAAACCTTACTGTAAAAGATCCAAGTTCCTGCTTTCTGCTCTGCGTTCTAAGAGCTGTACCGATTGGAATCCGTCCGCCCTCAGCAGGGTTTGGGATGACGGACAGCTGCTTGTCGGTGGTGCCGAGCTGTGTTTGTAGAACTGCTTACCTCCTCATTTGACTTATCTCTGCCAAGGACAGCAGCGTGGGTGTGATCTGATTGTGGCCCCGTGGTCAGTTTGCCCTTCAGGTGTGCACCCCTCTATGACCCAACCTGGGCCATCAGCGGCTGTGTGTGTGTGTGTGTGTGTGTGCACGTGCTTCCATGTGTGTGAGTAATCCTCCAGGCCTCTCCTCGCGCTGCCTCCCCCAGAGAGAGCCATCTTTCATTGGGTTGGAGCCCCCTGATCCTGCCGCTAATTACCCAGCAATGTAAATGACAGTAGGACTGAGCAGAGCCCTGGCCCCTGCTGGCCCTCTCCTCCCTCCCTCCCTCCCTCCCTCCCTCCCTCCCTCCCTCCCTCCCTCCCTCCCTCCCTCCCTCCCTCCCTCCCTCCCTCCCTCCCTCCCTCCCTCCCTCCCTCCCTCCCTCCCTCCCTCCCTCCCTCCCTCCCTCCCTCCCCTAAAGCTCTCTGCTAAACAGAACAAGCCCCATCCGAGTATGCACCCTGTTTGAGGGAGCTGAGGATGAAATCCCAAGCAGATGATATTTTCTTTAGCCTCTCCATTCCTCCCTTTCTCCCTCCCTTTCTCCCTCCCTTTCTCCCTCCCTTTCTCCCTCCCTTTCTCCCTCCCTTTCTCCCTCCCTTTCTCCCTCCCTCTCTCCCTCCCTCCCTCCCTCCCTCCCTCTGTATTTGCCCCCTGCAATGCATGTGAGGCGCAGTGAAAACATCTTTGGTTAATATTTAACTGACTGGTCTCAGGGTGGTGGGGTGTAGTTGGGGGACTCTGAAGCAGAAGCTGGTTTAAGATACACACACACACACACACACACACACACAGCCGCTCACTGAAGATGTGTGCCTGTCCTCTGAGGAATGTGTGGGTTCTCTCCGAGCCTTTGACCTTCAGACCCCAGGCTCACACGTGACTGAGATTCCTCTCCCAGCACAGCCTACACACACACACACACACACACACACACACACATACACACATACACACATACACACCACACTTTTATCCTCCCTGTCTGAAATAGAACCCACTCACTCAGTAGCTGGTGTAATACTCTGCACAGTCCCCACCAATCAGATAAGGCCCCGGGAGAAACGGCAACAACCACAGCTTTCTGCAGTGGTGGAGAGCCAGGGGCGGGCTGGCGCCTAACGGCCTTCTGGTCGTCAGGTCCCCGTGCAGTATGGGTGTTGTAGTCTTTCCACCGTACTTTTCCGTATGGACGTTGCAGCGCTTGTGCTACGCTCTGAGCGGTATGGGCTGGGCTCTGGGGCCGTCCAGCTGGGGCCCAGATGTGGCAGTCCTGTCTTGTGGTGCTGGGAGGCAGGAGATAAGAGAGGCGAGGCCCGGCCTGCTCCCTGGTCCTGGGTCTGCTCCGCAGCGGTTCAACTAGATGTTGCGGTCGGTGAGATCTGAACTTTGACAGCCCGTGTCATGCTTAATGCCTCACTTCCCAAATACGGCTCAGTAGGGCTGATTTATATCTACCAGGTGGTGCAGTGTGCAGGCGGAGCAGAGCGCGGGGCGAGGCGAGCGGGAGAGGGGGAGGACGGCATGTGGCCGTTACATTAAAGCTGGGGAGCCCAGGAGGAACAAGGGCCGTAGTGTGCGCGCGTGTGCGTGCGTGTGCGTGCGTGGAGACAGGGTCCAGGAGGCTGCTCTTTCTCAAACACAGCCTCGCGGCCCCCGTGGCCTGTCACCCCCCCTCTCTCCCCCCTCCCTCCCTCTCCCCCCCCCCCTCGGCTGGATCAGACACACCACAGGACAGGAGAGGAAGAGGAACACGCTAACGCTCGCCACACTTCTCTTACAACATCTGAACGTTTTTCTGTCCTTCCTGCCCTCTCTCTCTCTCTCTCTCTATCCGTCTCTCTCTGTCTCTCTCTCTCCCTGCTTCCTCCTTCTCTCTCCCCCCCCCACCCAGAGAGACAGAGAGCCTCTGAGAGCATTTCCAGCCCATGCAGGCATCTGTCTCCACAGCACAACCTGACTGCTCCCTGGCAGCCGTCACAATGCCAGGATTGTCTGGGAGAGTTGACGTGCCAGCTACTTTCACCGTCTGATGTTTGCAGCGCGGTGTCAGTTTCTCTCTCCCCCCCCCCCCGCCCTCCAGCAGCCTATCAGAGCCCCATGGTGTCTGTACCCTCCCCCGGTCTGTCTGTCTGTCTGGAGTAGGAAGCACTAAGTAGAGAGTACCTCCCATTGCTCTGTAGGACTTCATATCCCAGAGGGCCGTTCTCTTCAGGTCCTTACAGACATTAGCATGGCTTAGCCATCCCTGGTTATTTGAGGCCGGACTATGGTTGGGTTGGTACCTCAGCAGCTCTGTTTCAGTGTCGTGGCTTGACTGTGGTCTGTCAGGAGGTCGGGCCTCCCTCCTCCTCAGCCGCCCTGACGGGGAGAGTCTTCATCCTCCCTCACTGCGCCTCGGCAGAGCTGCACTTTCTCAGCTCGCGTGAGCCGCGCTCCTGGCTCTGCAGCCTCCTCTCTCAGCGCCCAGCCCGCACGCGGGAACGCCGTTTGAAGTTCCGCACGCCGCTCAGCCGACCGTCTTTCAGCGTCGCCCTCCGGGCCACCTTGTTACACACTTAACAACTTGTTTTCTCTCGTGTTTTTCCTTCCCGCTTCCTCTGTTGACAGTTCCTCCGCGCGGCCGTGCTCCGAGGGAAGGCCCGTCACCTCCCAAAGTTTGCCTTGGCGTCTGTCCTTGGAAACCCCAATGGCAGGTTTTGCTCTCCTCTTAGAGGGAGGGTTGCATCAAGATATGATTTATGAGTGCTCTGCGTCCAAACTGACACTGTTACAATGAAAGCAGCTATCTGCAGGTAAACAGGGGCTCTGCGGCCTTGTCTCCCTAAACACGCTGTCCCAAAATAGTTTTGAGATCACTGGACGCTAACACAAATAGGACTCTCCTATAGTGTAGTACCTGTCTCAGAGTTTATTCGTTTATGCGTGTGTGTGTGTGTGTGTGCATGTGCAGAAGGAAAGGGATCGGATGTGACAATTGTAATTCCAGCTTTCAGATCCCCTTTTGTTTGTGTTTCCAGTGTGAACGAGCCTGGTTAACTGCAGAGCTGCCTGTAAAAATAGCCGTCACTAAGTGTGAGCACGGGAACCTAATTGGAGATGTTCTCCAGTGTTGGATGAGAATAGCCAGGCACTAACTGCTGGTGGCTGCAGTAGGAATCCTTTTAATTCCTCCTGGCACCCTTGCCAGCTCACCGAACGGAATTATTCTTTCAAAAACGAGCGGCCTTCACTTTTTTAACTGTTCAAAGGCTCTGTTCTGGGTCTGTGTTCTTTATTTCCACATGTCCGGACATTGTCCCCGCTATTCAGTACCCATTTGTTTCCTTGGTTTTAAAGCACAGGACACATTATTTCTTTACTTTATTAACGCTCCATAATTCTTTAAAGGAGGGGTGAAATTCAGCAGAAAGCAGTCCTCCCTTGAGGTTTATTGTTGAAAACGAGAGCAGCTCTTTCCCAGGATAAGGGCCTCAACTAAGCAGAGAGGAATTCAAGCCAGGCCTCATAAAAGAAGTATTTGTGTACCAGAAAGATTTTTGCTTTTTCTTTCCAAATCTTTGTCATTAATGACTTTAGCAAATGTGTAGTGGAGAGTGAATGGCGAGGCAGTGCAGGGTCTTCAAAGGAACCCTCTAATTATTTATCCAGGATATCCCGCTCTAGAATTAGACGCCGGGTCACCATTGGCTTTCATGCTTTTTTTAAAGATTCTTTCCTTTCAAATAAATCATTTCCACGGAATGGTTTCACTGGGACTCCCTCTAATCCCCACTCTGTGTACGTGTGTGTGTGTGTGTCCACGTGCATGCATGTGTATGTACGTGTGTTACGACATACCTATCCATACGCGCTTTGTAGTGGAAAGATACTGTAAGGTCCCATTCCTAACACTCCATTCTGCGCACATTGCGTCACATGGCTGTCCTGCTTGTCAGCTCCACGCCTCGGCAGCTGTCACCCTCTTTACTCGGGTTTCTCGGTCATTTCACCCTCACGTGCCACCCAAAGGGGATCTTATCGCCACGCTCAGGTTGAAATGCTTAACAAAACACTTGGCCTGACCCTCAGTCTCCAGGCACTGCCTCATATTGTACTGGGGGGACTACTGAGCTCTCTCTCTCTCTCTCTCTCTCTCTCTCTCAATCTCTCTCTCTCTCTCTCACCAGCCCCTGTCCCCCTCTCCTGCCCCCTGTATCCCTAAATACCCTTTTGGGTAGATATAGACTTCCACCAGTTGTCCCATTGTCACAGCTTAACCACTTACATCCCCTCTAATGCTGTCTCTGTGTATACTGCGAGACTCCACAAGGGGCTATAACCAGTAGTAACAACAAAGCCTGTCATTCATCCACATATGTATGTATGTATGTATGTATGTATGTATGTATGTATGTATGTATGTATGTATGTATGTATGTATGTATGTATGTATGTATATACATATAATATATAATATAGATATACAGTATATGCATGTGTATGAATGTATGTATGTATGTATATACATACGTGTGTGTGTGTGTGTGTATGTGTACTCTATGTGTGTGGGTATCTCCCCGGGGGCGTTTGGGAAATAGCGTGTGTCCCTTTAAGAATGCTCCTCACTGGATATTTGTCTAATTCCAGGTGCCAGCGAGGTCTCTGTTTTACCAGGTGCACGACTGGGTCATTACTGAGGTATTTGTTTTCCAGATTAGGCAGAAAGGCCCTGGATTAGAGGCGTGTTATCCCTGTTCCCCCCCCTCCGTTTGTCTGTCAGGTCCCCACCCTAGCCTCTCCTCTCCTGGGTGCTGGGAGGAGGGCTGTCAGCCCAGAATAACCACCCAGGAGAAGCTGCTGGTGAGGGGAAGGGAAGGAGAGGGCCCTTCCCTGTCTGCTGAGGCAGGGCATGCGGATCACCCGTCCTTAATGGGAGGAGAAGTAGTGGTAATGACTTTTCCCTGTCCGCCCCTTACCCCTCTATCCCTGGGGTTTAGGACAGCCAGGACAGGGGAAGGGAGGGGGGGGGTACAGGGGGGTCAAGTTTAGTCCCAGTCTCTGCAGGGGAGCTGGACAGCTGAAGTCCTCTCCAAACCGTTTACATAGAGCCCCGCGATTATGATAATAAACAGTTTTATCATCGGGCTCCAAATCAATAATGCGGCTTCTTAAGGTTTAATATTTCAATGGTATTGATCATCTTAACAACCGTGTTTGCGGTTGGCTTGCCTTAACTGCAGGGCTGCTGGAGAGATATGAGTGTGTGTGTGTGTGTGTGTGTGTGTGTGTGTGTGTGTGTCCGAGTGGTATGTATTTTTATAGGAACTATAGAGCTCAAATGTGATCTTGAACAGTGCAATTTTCAAGAGAGCCGTTTTTACTTTAGGTTTTCCTGTGGTTTGAAGACACCCTCAGTTGCAATGTCTACCTCATAGAAGAATGTGCAGTCCAACATCTCACATTTCATTCAGCCTTGCGCTACACACATGGCTGATATCCTTGACAGCAACCCCAGAGCTCATAACAACCAGAGCAGAGCAGCTCCAGTACTGGCGGTCAGTCCTCCGTCCCTCACTTCCACCCCCATCCTGTTGCCTTGGAGAAGGCCAAGTGGAGTGAGAGCAAACACAGAAACAGAAGGCAGTAAAAACCCTAGAGTGAGCAGATTTCACTTCCACCCTCTGTGTGGAAAAGGCCATCTTCCCCTCAGATATAAATAGAGATTTGATAATTAGTGGAAATGAAAAGGCCTTGGGTCGGGCGGACTCTGATCGACACATCTCCCCCTCTTCCCTTTGACCTTTTACTGGAAAGGTGGGCTAGGGCTGAGGAGGGAGATGAAGAAGCTAGGGTTATGGGCAGAGCTCTCTCTCTCTTGCTTTCTCTCCCTCTCTTGCTCCCTCTCTCTCCCTCCCTCTCTCTCTTGCTCTCTCTCCCTCTCTTGCTCCCTCTCTCTCCCTCCCTCTCTCTCCCTCTCTCTCCCTCCCTCTCTCTCTCTCTCTCTCTCTCTCTCTCAATATCTGGTGGTCCGAGTCAGAAGGATCTTCCCAGGGTTTACCGTGAGATCTCCCCCTGATTGATTAGCGCCTGGAATCTGGAACGTTCCCCGCGTCTTCTCTGTATTCCACAGTCCTGTGGGACAGCTTGTGAAAGGATACAAGTGTTTTCACGTGAAGCCGTTACTAATCACTCGAAACGCACATGTATGTCTGTCTCAACTTAAGAAGTGTATCCAACTGATCACCCTTGTATTTGCAAGCATAAGTCAGCAGGGAAGGTAGAAACACACACACACACACACACACACTCGCCCTGCTGTGCTCTGGCGCATGCTGTGTGCACACCGTGCACTAGTTTGCCTGGGGGCAATCGTAGGTTTTTGCGGTATGAGCGCGATCGCCCATCTCTGATTATACATCAGCACCTTTATCCCAGGGATAATTTATGCATTTATAGAACTCAAAGCTGTATCTTAGAGAACCACTGGGGACAGTATCAGGAAGTAATACAACTCAAGCTTCCAGTCTGGTTTGTGAGAAAAAGATAGCTTGCGGCTGCCTTCACAATAAGTTATTTCTGCAGTAAAATAGTGTCTTCTCCGTTTCATTTTTACCTGCCACTTTGCAAATACTTTACATGTACCTGTGGAACCGGGAGACCAAGGTCACATTGGTTACGAGCGACTGGGATTCCTTGGTTTTCGCTCTCTGCGTACAGTGTTGAGAGGAGGACTCGCTTCTGGGCAAATGGATTGCTTTAATAAAAACAACACAGAAGAACATGTCTAACACTGTATTTTTTATCTGAATGAGCTCAGAACGCACTCGCCCCCCCCCCCCCCATCTCGCCCAATCCATATCTCCCCCCTCTCTCTCTTTCTCCATGCTGAGGTTTGACAGAGTTGGTTTGAAGCACCTCTCATTTGTACTCTCAGTCTTCCACAGCCACCCCCCCCCCCCCCCCATGCTGGCTGCTAATTGGCGGGAGACTGGGGGCTTCCTGCTGTGCGCTCGCTTCTTCCTCTTGCCTCGCCACCTCTCCACCTCTTTCGGCACAGCTCCCCAGCACCGAGTAATTAACCCACAGCTAATTAACTACTTCTAATTACACCACCACGCTGTTTCTATCGCACTCTCCGAAAGTGAGGAGACACTCTGGCGCCACGTGTGAATCCCTTCTGGAAGGCTTTGAACCCACCTGAGCTCTGATTGGCTGCTGCCGTCAGACTGTGTGGCCTGTGAGGTGTAGCTGCACCACCCCGCTTCTTCGGGTCCCAATCCTTTTTGCTTCTGTTTTGCTGCGTACAACCAGAATCTGATGATGCGGCGTAAACGATGAAAATCATTTTCAAGGTTCTATTTCAAGTCCATGGACAAAAGAGGCAATTGATACTATAAAATCAATTTGTTCATGCTTTCTCTGGCCAAAGGAAAGCTGTGTAAGTGCTGAATGGTTGCAGACATTAAGCAGTGTGATATAGAAAACAGCCCTTAGATATCACCACATTCCCTCTAGGGTGTTTCGGCAGAGGCATTTTGGCAGGGCGTGATAATATCATTACATCATTTCTGATTGTATTCAGGAAGTGCATATCATAGCGGTGATGATTGCTGGTAGTTGTAGTTTTCTCCACTGCTTCCCTAGAGCTTAGGGAATGGAGGTGTAATGAATGTGACTGTCCTAGCCGTAGCCCCAGGCCCAGCCCCAGCCCCGGGTATAACCCCAACCATAGCCTCAGACATAACCCCAGCCTCAACTGGTACCCCACCCCTAGCCCCAGCCCCAGCCGTACCCCAGCCACAACCCCTGCTCCAGCCTCAGTCTCAACACAGCCATGGCTATTTCTGTTCCACAGACTGATAGCTTCAACTGAAGATCATTGATTTTACGGGAAGCCCTGTTTACAGCCTGAGTGCCATCGACCTGAGGTGACTTTTTGCCTCCTGAAGTAGCAGAAGGCTGGAGCATCCTTGTGTCTGTGTTAGACCCTCTGAAGGAGGAGGGGAGGAGGGAGCGAGGGAGGGAGGGTACATTTACAGTCGAAAGAGCAAAGATACAAGCCTGATACACTTACGCCAATTAAGCCACTTAGTAAAAGGACGAGTAATTGTGCTCGGATTTATTTATTTTCTATTTATTGAAATGAAGGGGTTTGTTGTTTCGAGGGGCTGGATATAGGTGGTCCTGAGGCAAGAGGCAGCTGGAGAGCTCAGGGTGGGCTTAGGTGGAGATCCAGACAAGAGGAGAGCAACATTGGGGACCCCTAATTCATTACAAAGTGCTTGATGTAAGGGCTCCAAAGATCCCACACCACAATCTTAAGAACGAGAGATTATTGCTACACAGCCCGGGCCCTGTCGGGCATTATCACAGACTTAAGGTATAGAGTGAGACATATGCATACATGCATTGGTGATTAATTGGGTAAAGCCTAAAGGATGAGCCCTCTCCGGTTCAGCCCCGGGACTACAATGGTCTGCCCCCATCAATGAGAGCATCCCCTGTGCAACATCAAAGGCCTGCCCTGCTTTATCAATAAGAAGCCTCCCTTCCCACATCTTCCTGTAACTTGCTTAGCATTTACGGCATTGATTTTCCAATAAGCGCCCTTACCCTGCGGTGGCTAGCCAGGCTCTGGCATGGCTCAGACACTCACGCAGACAGTCTCTCTGAAGGACAATGGGAGACTGCTGGGGGGGGGGGGGTAGATGAGGGGGGTGGAGGTGAATGCTGGCAGTTACCTTTTTTTTTTGGAAAGGGGTAGAAGAGGGGGGAGTTGGGGAGGTAAAAAAATAAGCCCTTTTTTTTCTTTCTTTTTTTTCGCTGTTGGAGGGGGTTGTGGGTCAGGTTCACGCTTGAGGCCCCGCGGGGATGGGGAGAAGGGGCCGGGGGGGGGGGGGGGTGTTCTCAGCTGGGGCCGGGCCAGAGTTAATTCCCCTGGAGACCCTGGAGAGCCCTGGTCCTCTGGAGGCAAGGCCAGGCCTCCAGGCAGGTGATTGGGCATGCTTATAATCAGATGGATCCTTAGCCTTTAATTCCTCCTTCGCCCCTGCCACTAAATCCCACCTAATGAAAGGGACCATAAATAAAAACTTATCTCATTTTCCATCCCGACCAAATGACAACCAGACCCACTGTCTTGACAGACTTCATTAGGACCTGGGCCATTTCTACAGGCTAAACCTGATCTGCCATGTTAGGAGGGGGTAAGGGGTGGAGAGACCAGAAGAACTGTGAAATATTCCTCTAATATTAGAGAAGAGAGAGTGATTTCCATGCAGCCAGACGAGCCCTCTGGTGAGTGGGTGTTAGACCACAGGAGGTGGTCACCCCCGGCCCTGGACCACCACCTCCTAGCTGGCCTGCGTGGAGGCCCTTCCATCCCTCTCCTCGTCTCCCATTAGGAGCTCAAGCTTGTTTGGGGCTGCGTGTAGCTCCGCCCAGTACATGAAGAGAGATAGAGAGAGAGATAGAGAGAGGGAGAGAGAGAGTGATAGAGATAGAGAGAGAGAGAGAGAGAGAGAGAGAGAGAGAGAGAGAGAGAGAGAGACACACACAACCCGAGGCAGGATTTCAGCATGCTTCCCTGTGGCTTCAACACATGCCTGTAGTGTATGGAAATGAAGTCATTTGCGTGGTGCACTACTACCTGTGACCTTGCTTGTTCTCCTCCTCCGGTACGGAACAGCTCTGGCTACGCCGGCATGATTCACTGCTGCCGACGCCGTTGATTTGTGGGCGCCTCCCGGAGACGCGTCCTTCCTCCTCTTCCTCCTCTTCCTCCTCCTCTACCTCAGCTCTCTGTCCACCTCGTTCCCTCCCTCCGAGTCCCCCTGAGATGAACGCTTGTCCCTGCTTCTGACAGGTGTGGCTGGGCCAGCAGGCGTCCTGGAGAAAGAGACCAACAGCTCTGTGTCAGGCAGGCCCATCGGAGACTAGGGGACTGCAGACGGTCCCATTGCACATCAGTAACCACCACAGGTTATTGAATTAGAACATCTCGATTTGAAAGAGCAATCCTGTTGTCTGTAAGCAGCGTCCGCGCTCAGTCAGATCAGCCTCCACCGGTGTCCCTGGTCAGGGCTCAGACTCATGTCCTGGCTGCCTGTGATTGGTTTAGACGGATTACTCAGTGGATGTGTAGCCGCCCACAGTGCTGTAGACTAGAGACTGTACAAGACTCGGGCAGCCATATTGTTTGTGTGTGTGTGTGTGTGCTGTGGGCCTACTGTTTCCAGGCCTGGTCAGGGCAGGCTGAGGAATCTGAAGGAGGGGCTTCTGGGCCAGATTACAGGATATGGTGTTGAGCAGCTCCATGTTCAGACAAGAGAGAGACAGTTTTACTGCCAGTATTCTCCTGGTCATTAGACACATCGACATTTGAAACATGTCCTTTTTTTTTTCTCTCCATCGCTCAGCAAGCTTTGCACAGTTTATACAGGTGTCCTTTGTTTAAAGGATCTCTGCCTTTGTCTGGTTGACATGTGGCATGGCCTTTTTTTTTCCTGTCATTTTGGGCCTTTTTTCCTCTTTCTCCCCAGTCCATTTGCGTGAAATGGCTGTTGAGCTCATAGCCTTCCTTATTAATGGACCAGATAATAAATACAGAGCAGCATGGTTAGTATCCCCTCTCTCAATATGGCAGCCAGCTCTAAATCACGCCTGTCTGTATAAAGTAATCCTGTTAATAAGCCCGCCAGCCTAATATCTCTCATTCTGTATGCAAAGCAACAGAACGAGAGGTCACCCGAGTGCGTCTGTGTGGAGTACAAACAATGGAGGCAGGTGGGCCGCGCTCACACAAAATGTCTGTCACCTTCAGTGTCCGAAGTGTAATAACCTGTGACTATTACTCCCCCAGCCGTTCTTCTATGACATGTTATATCCAAACACAGAGAAAAAGATGTCCTACCAGGCCAACTTGTTTATGTGGATCCTACGAGACCAGAATTCATCCTTGCCTCCAGGGCAGGCGACCGTGAATAGCAAGACCGCGTCAGAGTGACGGACGGACATGCTTAGAAAGTGTGCTCCCATTGTTGGACTTGCATTTAAGTGCATATAGGGGCGGAGAAAGGGAGAGTTGGTGTGTGCGTGTGGGGGGTGGGAGGGGGGGGGGGGGGGGGGGTGACAGTTTCATCAGACATTCATGAAGAGGCAGGCAGGCAAGCATTATCAATCTCCCCTCTCCAGCCCGGCCCTCACCCATTCATATGCACTGGGGGTGGGGGTAAAGATTCGCTGTCTGCATCACGGCTCAAATTTGCATCCCTAAGTAAATACGTAAATAAATCAAGTGCAGGCAGCGAGTGTGCTAATCAGGCAGGGAAGGGGGAGCTTGGTGCCGGGAAACTTTCCTCATGTAATATTCAGCAGCGGTAGGTTAAAGGCCAGGCCAGAGTTATTGGCTTCAGCCTGGTCGCCCCCTTAATCAATGCTGCCTGCATCCCTTTAATAAAATGATTAGCTCAGCAGTATCTGGCGCTATCAGTTGATCTCCTCGGCGCTGTAGACCGCGGCCCGGCCCAGACCTGGCTGGTGAGAGGGGCACGACCAGCTCCCAGATGCTCAACTCCAAATCATGATTTGAGAGGAGGAGGATGGCGGGAGCGTTTGAGAGCAGACTGACCGTGGAGGTTTCTGGGAGCCCCATCTAAACACAGCTGCATAACAGGGCCAGGCCAGCTGGTGTGATTTTGGGCTGGCAGAATGTGCTGCTGTTTTTGCCGCTTGGCTCGTGCGAGGGAGCGTTGGGTATTACCTGCGTGGTGAATGGCTTTGTTTATGCGCCTAACTGGAGACTGACGGGTGATACGTCTCGATTTGAGTGTTTGTATTTGTTTAGTTTTTTTTCTGGGTGTGCAGGGTTTTTGCGTTTTCTTTTCTGGGAAATGGGAGTCTGGCTTCACCTCACTTCTCCTCCCAGTTATGTAAATGGTTCATGTGTTGAGAGGTGGCTTCTCTCTGTCTAATTATCTCACCACGAGTCTATTTTATCCATTACATCGGCCTGTTTCTCAGTTTTCCTGACTAGAAGTTAATTAAAAACGGATGTAGGATTCGGAGAATGTAAGATTAGGGGTGTTGTTTGGAAGGTGAAGATAAAAGATGGTAACTTCATGATATGGCAGGAAGATGAATCACGGATGGCTTATTAGTGCTCATCTCAGGTATTGTGTTTAAGTACCTAATCTAGCATAATGAGCACTCTGTCATTTTCCCAATTAGATCTCACACTTCCCTCTCTCACCCGGCGTTCCATACATTAGACGTGTTCGGAAAGTTCTATACATAGACTCTCCTTTCAGGAAGGTGCTTTTAATCTCTGCTTCATAGCGGGAGCATTAGTGCAAGAGAATACCGCCACTTAGGATGGGAACAAAGGCATAGAGAATGTTATTGAAAGTAGACTGGGAGTGGGCTGTGTGCTCGTTCGCCCCTGTATTTGTGTGTGTATGCGTACGTGTGCACAACATGGGATGCGAGTGTTTGTTTTTTTCTCTTACGCCACCTCTCTGGGCTGTGCGAGCATGTTTCTAACCCCGCTTTCTCTCTCTCTCTCTCTCTGTCTGTCTGCAGGCCTGGATGCGATGAGCGCCTCATGTAGGCATCAGCATGGACAGCTGTGAGTCTCCCGTGCTTTCTGGGACAGATGATGGGCTCGGCTCCTCCGCCACCTCCCAGCAACAGCAGCAGCAGCAGCAGCAACACCCTCCGCAGCCCTGGAACGATCACTCTAACTCACAGGTCCCTCCCAGCAGCCAGCCCCCTTCCCTGGACCCCCTGTCTCTTTCTGCACCCTACCCCTGTCAGACCCAGAGCCCCAGCACGCCCCGCGAGGGGGTGAGAGAGCCACAGCAGCAGCAGCAGCAGCCCACCCGGAGCCCACCACTGGCCCACAGCGACAGCCCCGCCGCCGGCCAGCTGCACCCCAGACGCCTGGAGCTCGGCGAGGAGCAGGAGGGAGGAAGTTGCGGCGAGGAGGAAGACGAATTGGAGGACTTGGACGAGATGGAGATCGACAGTTGTTTCCCGAGTCTTCAGCCCTTCCCCGGAGTGCCCATAGCTCCAGGGGGAGGAGGAGGAGGAGGAATGCCCACCCTCCTGCGCCAGCAGCCCGCCAGGAGGAGGGGCGCGGCGGAGAGCGGCAGCGAGGAAGGGGAGGAGGAGGAGGAGGAGGAGGAGAGCAGCGACGTGGAGAACCTGGCCGGAGAGATAGTCTACCAGCCGGACGGCTCCGCCTACATTGTGGAGAGCCTCAGCCAGCTGATCCAAAGCGGAGGGGGCGCGGCGTCCGGCCTGCTCCCCACAAACTCTCTCCCCAGCGGGGGGAAGCCAGGGGAGCCCTGCGGGGCGTCCTCCTCCGTCTACCCCCAGATCATCAACACGTTCCACATAGCCTCCTCCTTCGGGAAGTGGTTTGGCTCGTCAGACCAAGGTTTCCCCAATACCTCAGCCCTGGCAGGCCTCAGCCCTGTCCTGCACACCTACCGCGTCTTCGATGTGCGGCACAAAAGCAACAAGGATTACCTGAACAGCGACGGGTCTGCCAAGAAGTCCTGCGTATCCAAAGATGTTCCCAACAACGTGGATTTCTCCAAATTCGACGGGCTGGCCCTCTACGGTAAGGGCAAGCCCATCCTCATGTGTTTCCTCTGCAAGCTGTCCTTCGGCTACGCGCGCTCCTTCGCCACCCACGCCGTCCACGACCACCGCATGACCCTGTGTGAGGACGAGCGGAGGCTGCTGGGGGACAAGCAGGCGTCGGCCATCATCCAGGGCATCGGGAAGGACAAAGAGCCCCTCATCAGCTTCCTGGAACCAAAAAACAAGAGCTCCCCTGCTCCGCCCAGCCTGCCACCCATGAACTCTGGACAGAGCTTCTACGGCACGTTCAGCGGGCTCCACCTGGAGGCGGGCTGCAGCTCCGGAGGGGGAGACGCCCTCCTGACCGCGGACTCTGAGCCCGCCCTCAAGCATCAGTCTGCCCCGCTGGGCTCCCTCCTCTCTCTGGGGGGGCCGGGCGGTCCCAAAGCCCTCACTCTTACCTCGACCCCAGGCCCTGCCAAAGACTCCAGCGCCCTGCCCAAGCAGGGAGGGAGAACAGAGGGGCCTGCCGGGAAAGAGGGGACAAGTAGGGGGGAGGACAGAGAGGGGGCCGCGGGCAAGGTGCGCCTGGGGAGCCAGGAGGTGGGCTCGGAGGAGGAGGAGGAACTGTTGTTAGAGGAGGAAGAGGAGGAGGAGGACGGCTCGACAGTGGCCTGTGGCGGCAACAGTAGCGGCGGCGGCGGCGGAGAGGTGGGGGAAGCGGCTGTCTCAAACCAAAGCATTTCCAAATCTCCTTTATTAATGCCTAGTAGCGCTCTCCAGCCTTCGGCCTGCGCCTCCGCAGCCGGCCCCGCGCTCAACAGCAAAGCCCCGGCCTCCACCTGTACTTCCTCCGCTCGGGAGGAGGGCCCCTCGGCCGGCGACGGCGGGGCCCAGAGCGCCGAGCTCCCTCTGAGCTTTAACTGCCAGGGACCCAGCGTCCCCGCGGCCACGGCGCCAGCCGCCGGCAGAGGGAGCGAGGACGACGGCGCGGGCCCCTCCTCCTCGCCTCGGGCCCCCGGCGCCGCCGACGAAAGTGCCAATCGAGATAGTGCCACAGCTCCAGAACCAAATGATAGCCCGGCGGAGGGAGAGGACGACGGCGGAGCCCTCCTGCATCATCACCACCTGCACCACCACCACCACCACCTCCTCCCCTCGCCCCTCTCCCACCCCCTGGCCGGGGGGGCCTGCGACATGGCGGGGATGGGCGAGTGCTCCCAGAACCACGGGGCCGGGGCCAGCGGAGGGAGCGGGGTGGAGTGCCCCAAATGCGACACCGTCCTGGGCTCCTCGCGCTCCCTGGGCGGTCACATGACCATGATGCACTCGCGGAACTCGTGCAAGACGCTCAAGTGTCCCAAGTGCAACTGGCACTACAAGTACCAGCAGACCCTGGAGGCGCACATGAAGGAGAAGCACCCGGATTCTGGGGGTTCCTGCGTGTACTGCAGTAGCGGGCAGAGCCACCCTCGCCTGGCCAGGGGAGAGAGCTACACCTGCGGGTACAAGCCCTTCCGCTGCGAGGTAAGTACTGTCACTGGGTGCGGAGTGGAGAGGAGGGGGGACTCCCTGCCTAGCGTGCACCCCGAGTCAAATACAAAAAGGTTGTTTGCGTGGGCAACAAATGGGAGTCAAACATACACGTGCGTATGCGATGACGTGACGCTCGAGCTTGTTCTCTCCCCCCCCCAGGTGTGTAACTACTCGACCACCACCAAGGGCAACCTGAGCATCCACATGCAGTCGGACAAGCACCTGAACAACATGCAGACCCTGCAGAACGGCGGCACCATCCCCTCCGGCGAGCCGGTGTTCGGCCACGCGCCCGGGGGCGTGGTGGCCGTGCCGTCGGTGACCCAGGCCTCGGCCCACCACCCGCCCCACCACCACCACCACACCACGCAGGCCTCGTCGCACATGGCGGGCCCGTGCGGCGCGCCGTCGCCCACCAAGCCCAAGAGCAAGCCCACGTGGCGCTGCGAGGTGTGCGACTACGAGACCAACGTGGCCAGGAACCTGCGCATCCACATGACCAGCGAGAAGCACATGCACAACATGATGCTGCTGCAGCAAAACGTCAGCCAGATGCAGCACGGCCGGCTGGGCCTGGGGGCCATGCCCTCCCCGTCTGAGGCCGAACTCTACCAGTACTACCTGACCCAGAACATGAGCCTGCCCCCGGGCCTTAAGATGGACCCGGCTGGGGCCGAGGCCCAGTTCCTGCTGGGAGGCTTCCACATGGACCCCAACATGGCCGCTCTGGCCCCCGCTCTAGGTGAGCCGCCTCAGTCTTTCTCGCTCCCCACACACACACACACACACACACCCACACACACACGATTTTCAGGGCACACTCAAGTCCCCACAGAGAAAACAGTCGGCAGTTCAGAGTGAGTTCACAAGGGTGGGATCCCTGTGCTTGCTGCCAGCTGTTTATTTTTTAAGATTAAACACCCAGTCAGTTGTGAGTAAATGAAAGAATCCGCTTTGATTTGAAACAGAAAAAAAAGAAAAAAGGACAAAAAGAAAGGCCTCCTGTTTGAACCCGCTCAGACACTGGATCTTTTCATGCGTTCGTTTACTGGACGTGTTTATCCTGTCGAGTGAATCTGTGCATGTATGGAAAGTGCAGGACTTTTTTTTTTGTCCACATCCAACCATTTATGGCTTTTCGGCGGTAGAAAAACGCCAGGCCTCTTGAGAAACAGCAGACAAGAGGGTCTTCCGTGAGTCAGCAGCAAACGAAGAGTTAACCGGAGCCACACAAGCCCCAGCCGTCTCCCTCTCAAATATACACACTCCTATCTTTCATTTTGGCGGCGCTCTCTCCTTTTCTTTCGTTGTGTTGCCTTAAGGTATGCCTGCCCTACTGAACTTGACATAGTTCTTCCTTGTACCAAGCAGAGTGCCATTGAGGAAGAGAGGGAGAGAGGGGGGGGGGGAGGAAGGAGGGAGGGAGGAGGGGAAGAAGGCCCATGTTTAAGTTGAGAGCGGCGTAGTGGCCGGGCTGATAAAGGCTGTGTTGTCCACACGACAGCCCATGCCGGAAGCCAGCCGAACCATGGCACAGTGTTTTGTCTACGGAGTACTGCAGCTGAATCGATATCCACCCAGGAAAGAAAAAACAAAAAGAAAAAGAGAAAGATAAAAGACGCTCTTAAGACTATGGCCTCTGTGAGATAACCACGTCCCACTCCAGCTTGGCTGAAAAGACTGTACCAGGCAGCTGTACTTAGAGACAGTGGAGGCTGACCCTGTTACAAGTGGCTCCACAAGCAACGTCCTCCCTGCAATATGACGAGAGAGCTGAGGGAGTTTTCTTTTTCTTTTTTTCGCCACAACAAATTGTGATGCCGAGATATTTTTACTCGGATACTGAATCACCCCAAAACACACACACACACACATCGACAGACACATATACACATTGACACACACACGCACACAGCTTTCCTAACAAGGCTTAGTTTAGTTTACACACTCAGTCTATGTCACACGATCTGGGTCATTTGGGCTGGGAAATTCCCCCCCGTGATACCTTATTTTCCTCACAGAGCTGGTGTGAGGTAGGGCGACGGCGCTCCGCACTCCTTCCTGCCTCGTCTGTCCTGCAGGCTCCTTCTAAACATCAGAGTTTTCACAGCGTTATTCCCTCGCTGCCACTGAACTCAACCACCAGTTTTCTCTTTTTTTTCTCCCCCAACTTTGTAATTGCAGCTATAAATTAGATCTTGGTCAGAGAAGGGAGGAGAAGAGGAGGCCTAGTGTGGGTAATTCAGCAGCATAGCTGAGTGTTTGGCGTGCCAGTTACAACCCCACAGTTTGTACCGACTTGTCTCGAACTGTCGCCAGTTCAAAGACGAGTCGGAGAATTGATTGCTGTGACTAATTCTTTTTTTTTTTTTCGCTCCTGCCATCTGGTTCATTTTCCTGTGAGGGAACGTTTAATAAGCATGTTAGAGGGAGGCCATGATGAGGCAGTTGTCTGGGGCCTAGGACCACAGTGGTGTCATCCACACTCACAGGCACACTTTCACACACCGTGCATCCATCCAAACTGCTGGATCGTACACACAGGGATACGCTCTAGAACACGTCCACACACACACACACCTACACACACACACACACACACGCACACACACACACATACACACACACGTGACATCTCTGGGGAGGCTGACTTGGCAGTTCAAGGACAGATAGTAGCTCCTCAGACGTACTTTTTACACCTCCTCTCCCTCCACTCTGTTCTCTTCTCTTAACCCTCTCCTTTTCTTCTCTGCTCCCACCGACTCCCTCGCTCCTGTCATCTCTCCTCCTTCCCCCTCTCTTTCCTCCCTCTCTTCTCTCCTGTCTCTCGCTCGCTCTTCTGCCTCTATGCGGTGTAGTTCTGCGATGACAAAGTCTGACCTCACATGATCTCACCCTCTTGGTAATCCCTATCCCCAGGACTGAGCTTTGACACAGAGAAAAGGGGGGGGGGAAGAGAGGGGGAGAGAAGGGGAGAGGCAGAGTTCCTTTAGGCCTCTGCTATTGTGTGCTAGGCTCGTTCAATGCACACGGCTCACTACTGCAGCAGCCAGGTAGAGCTCTCTGAAAACGTCGCAAATCCAGTGGTCCACTAATCTGCTGCACCAGGCCCCGGAGACTAAGGCATAGGAGTTACACTCAAACTGGAACTGCCTTCATATCATAGAAGTGAGTTTCCACGATTTCACAATATCGTCTGTTTACATCGACCCGTAATGTTATTTCAAAGTTAAAACATTTCCAGTGTGGCTTCCTCCCACATTGTCTAAACATTGATACGGGCTGACAAAAACTCAGTCAAAATATTGTAGGTTATATTTAACAGAGCCTGCTTACACCTGAAACACATGTCAGCCCTGCAGGCCGGCTCTGCTTACACACACACACACACACACACACACAAGGGCAGCCATGAGGTTAGGTCATCAGGTGCATCCTTAGCCGTCCGCCCCTGCAGCAAGAGAGATTCAGGGGAACAGGAGAGGAGGAGGGGAGAGAAAGATGGGACTGTAGTAGTAGGGGGCAGAGAAAGAGAGAGACGGAGAAAGTGAAATGAGGGTGGGGGTGGAGAGATAAAGTGCTGGGGCTGGGGTTCGAGGGGTGGGTCTGTGAGTGATTTCAGAGGGCTTCTCAAAGGTCTCCCTCTTCTGGCTATAAAAACTCAGGTAATGGAGAAAACTCTGAGAGCGGGCTGCATACTGCAGCAATAAATAAAAAAAGAGCTGCTGGAATTAATTTAGTGTAAAGCCTGGCAGGGTCAGCCAGTGCTCTCGGTCTGGGCAGTGATAGATTAAAGATCAGTAAGCAGAGGCAAAAAGTCCCCAGCCACTCTTACCTCATTTTTACACCATTTTGTTTTTTATCTTATTTGTTTTCTTCCTTAATTTTTTTTGTATACCTCCAGTCCATACAACTGCAGATGTAGGTTCTGTTGTAGAATATGCGTGTGTATTTTATTTTGTACTTGGTACTTTCTTCATTGTTCAGACCCAAGCAGGATTAATCTACTTGGTGTCTATCGATTTAGTTGCAATCTGGAACTAAACAGGCAGAAGAATCCAAACAGAGAAGTTAATTTTTTTTATAAAAAAATTCCGTGGACAAGGGTACTGGATTTGATTTACAGTAATGTGTGCTTGGGAACTCTTTAGTTCTCTTGTAATGATAGAATAACTTTCTTTTTCTGCGCAGTTCTCGGCCTCTGGAGTTGATTTAGTGCAGGGCCGTGAAAGTGCACCAGTCCAAACAGCGTTACGTGTAAATCCATACTCTGGCGGTGCGACTTTCTGCTCCCTGCGAGAAAGTCCAGGCTTTCTTTCCTTCCCAGCTCAAAGAAAGGATAATCTTGATTTAATAAAATTAGGTACATAAATACACACATGCACATTATCCTCCGAGGGGTATTGGAAACGGAGAGCAAATCCACTTTGACTGCAGAGACAAACACGACTCTTTGTTGAAAGTTGAACCGTACACCTTTCACGTTTCCCAGGACACTTTCCATGCTGAGGGAGGCTCAGACTGGAGCCCCTCTGGAAACCCCCAAACCCCCCCCCACCCCCCCCTCCTCAAACCTCCACCCCTCCCAGAAACTCTAAATAACTCCTGATGTCCAGACTAGTACATGTCCACAGCACAGAGATGAGGAGATAGGACTAATCCCTAAAAAGCTCGGCTCCACATTCAGATTTTTTTTCCCTCCAAATAATCAACCGTTCTCATGCTGCACTGTACCGTATGCACATCTAGCAAACTAAACACCGTTCTCCCCCTCTCTCTCCCTCTGCGTGTGTGTGTCTCTCTATCCCGAGCAGTCGGAGGGGAGATCCCCATGGATGTCCGGCTGGGCGGGGGTCAGCTGGTGTCCGAGGAGCTGATGACCCTGGGGGAGAGCCTGTCCCAGACCAGCGACCCCTCCCTCAAGCTGTTCCAGTGCGCCGTGTGCAACCGCTTCACCACCGACAACCTGGACGTGCTCGGCATGCACATGGGGGCCGAGCGCAGCCTGCCCGAGGACGAGTGGCGCGCCGTGGTGGGCGACTCGCACCAGTGCAAGCTGTGCCGCTACACCACCCAGCTCAAGGCCAACTTCCAGCTGCACTGCAAGACGGACAAGCACGTGCAGAAGTACCAGCTGGTGGCCCACATCAAGGAGGGCGGCAAGGGCAACGAGTGGCGCCTCAAGTGCGTCGCCATCGGCAACCCCGTCCACCTGAAGTGCAACGCGTGCGACTACTACACCAACAGCCTGGAGAAGCTGAGGATGCACACGGTCAACTCGCGCCACGAGGCCAGCCTCAAGCTGTACAAGGTGAGTCCTCCGCCACCCACCACCCTCTCCTGTACCTCTCCTCCTCCCCCTCTACCACCCTCTCCTGTTCTTCTCCTCCCCCCCCCACCACCCTCTCCTGTACCTCTCCTCCTCCCCCCCACCACCCTCTCCTGTTCTTCTCCTCCTCCCCCACCCCTTCCCTCCCCTGCCAGACGTTCCCCCACAGTCCAGGACTCACGCCAGCTGGCCCGCCGGATCCGGCCCAGTCTGCTGCTGCTACTGCAGCCTCTCTCCCCAGCCATGAGTGATGGCCCTGGAGTCTAACCCTACCTTCCACAGCCACCTTGGAGAGGAGAGGGAGAGGAGAAAGAGAGGCGGGGCGGGGAGTGAGGGAGGGAGGGGGTGTGTGGTGTGGTGGGGGGTGGGGGGTGTCCAGGACATGGCGCGTGTTGCTGGGTGAAGGAGGGCGAGTCACTGGGCTGGGGATGAAGAAGTGTGAGGAGACAGAGGTTTGGTGCTAATACTCCTCGCAGCGGGAGAGGCTGAATCGTTCTCGACAGCCGTATTGATTTTCTCCGGACTTGGAGCTTCACCTTCTCCTCTAATCATTCCATAATAGCCAATGGATGAACACTCTCCGAACAAATGGCCATAAATCTACCAGGCCTGATTCCACTTAGGGCCCTGTCCTGTGTGTCTGCGGCAAGGGCCACTCTGTGTTTAACCCAAACTGGCATAGCTGCACAGAAAGCTACGCACACCGATATACACACGTAAACCAACACATACTCCTGTAAAGCCATACTGTGTACACACCCTCACGTGCGGACACGTATTTCACCACGGCAGTGTGTAGCGTGCTGTGCTTTGCTTCCACGCCAGTAGACAGTGCATTTGTTTACACAAAGACTCCACTCTACCCTCAAGTGTTGGGCTCTTGGGAAGTAAATAGGCAAAAATAAACAGGATTTTTTGTGGGTTTTCTCAGAGCATAATTCTTAATCCCCCCCCCCCCCCCCCCCCCCCTCTGTCTTTTTTCTGCAAAAGTTTCTGCAGGTAAAGTGTAGATTACAGTAAAAAGCAAAATGAAAAATGAGCAGACATTATTGGGTCTCTCTCTCTCTCTCTCTCTCTCTATCTCTCTCTTTCTCTCTCTCTCTCTCTTCTCTCTCTCTCTCTCTCTCTCTCTCTGTCTGTCTCTCTCTCTCTCTCTCTCTCTCTCTCGCTCTCTCTCTCTCTCTCTCTCTCTCTCTCTCTCTCTCTCTATCTCTCTCTTTCTCTCTCTCTCTCTCTCTCTCTCTCTCTCTCTCTCTCTCTCTCTCTCTCTCTCTCTCTCTCTCTCTCTGAAAGCACCCCAGCTTCATGAATGGCTGTTCAGGTCTGCTGATGTTTTTACTGCACGTTTCCTGTCTGCAGGGCCTTTGTACTGGGGAAACCCACAGAACAGGAGAGAAATCATTTTTCAACACACCATTTAGGGTAAAGGTGTGACTCCCTGCTCCCAGGCTGGCTGTTTAAGAGGGCCGGAGGGAGGCTGCAGTGAGGCTCGGTCAGGGCAAGGCTAGGAGCTGGGGCCGGGCCTGGGTCTGGAGGAGGGGAGGGGAGCAGGGTTCACTCTTGCCTCCTCTGCACTGCACGTGCCCAGACACGCAACCAGGATATTTACAAATACCACACTGATTAAGATATGTAACACAATCTGTGGGACAGGTCGGCCCCCAGCATGTGGAGGCAGAGAGGGGCCCTGGGAAGGCCAACGGCTGGGTTCGACTTCCCTGGGCTGGGCTGGGGTTGTCCTGGACCATGGACCTCAGAGTCCCAGAGCGTGTTCACAGTGCCAACAGCTCTGTCTTCCACCAGAGCCAAACAGGCAGACTGTGGCATCCTGAATACTCTTTACATCTCGGGTGGAAAAGACTTGTTTTGTCTGAATAGCAGAAGGGATAGTTTATATTCCAGTGTCTGTCTCCTTTCCACCGCACCCCGTGCCAAGGAGGGGAGAGAGGAACAGACAGATGTCTCGTTCTTTTTCCCGCTCAACTTTAGAGGAGAGAGTTGGCATGTGTCATAATGCTACTCAGGCTGCAGGGGATTAAACATGTACAACACATCCTAGCATGATTATTTGTCACGACTTAAGCTCCTTAAAATGGCTGCGTGCTTCCTTAAAGCGAATTGATCTTCACAGAGAGAGAAAGAGAGAGAGAGGCAGAGAGAGAGAAGGAGGGGGGGGGGGGGACAAAGAGGCAGTAGTCCTGAAGTGACCTGTTCTCTCTTACCCTAGAGCCTTGCTGACCTGATACTTGCTGTCCCCCCCCCCCCACACACACACACTCTCCCTTCCACCCCCAGCACTCATGGGCTAGCCAACCCCAAAACAAAAATGTTCACAACTTGACAAGAACGATAACCACTTTTCACATCGGACCAGTGTGCCCGGTGGATGACATGTACATGGCTGCGAGGCCTTGCTACACCCGGTCTCCACAGTCGTGTGCTCCTCCACAGGACCACTGCCTGGGTGTTGAACTTGATTTACTGTCCTGGTTGAGCCCCTGACAGCCAGAACCTCCCAGCTATCCTTCCAAGCCCAGAAGCACCAAGCCCTGCACAATATGTGAGGATGTCAAAAAAAGTTTAAAAAAATAACATTTATGTATTCCTCCCTGAAGAAATCTGATGCGTATGGCAGCATTTTTAACCTTTTTTGGGGAGAAAAATAAATCATCAAGTCAGCATAAACAGGCCGTAAGATGTGGGAGATCCATGGGACACTTCAACCAAATCAAACTGGTTTGCATTAAACAGGCCCTTTGTGTGCACGGTTCCGTATAAATTGGAGCCTGTAATTACTGGAATTAAAAAGCAAGGTTTAAACTGAGGGCTAAGCTGGATGGGATAATTTGAGAGTCTGTGGTATGCGGCCCATATTAGGGCTTTCTAAAAATACCCCCCCCCCCCACCTCCCCACGTATTGGAATGTTCCAAAAGCTCCAGCAAGTTGTCCCGACCGCACGGACCACCGCGCAGCGGGGGTGATACAGCCTCTTCCTGTCTCCCGTGCGCCCGCTTCAGATTCACCCTCCCAGACCTGGGGCTGCGGACACACCCCTGCGCTCTGGAGTGAACTTTCACCTTCCCCTCTGTCCGAGGCCTCGGTAGTGGCTCTGGTGACGTCATGACGCTCGCTCGGAAGCACAAGCAGATGGGCCACACTCCAAAATGCAGGTCATCCCTGATTGACTCCAGAGTCTTCTAGAAGTTTCACCTCGCCCGCTCTCCCCAGTGACCGGGCTTGGAAAAAAGGCTCCTACCCTTGTTACAGCTAACAGTTTCTCACACGTCCACATTCATGTACACGCACTGCCAGCAGGCCTTCCCCTTGGGCCCTCCAGACCCCATCAGCAGGCCTCACAGGCTGGGCTCCAGGCTCCAGCCTTCTGGCTGTCTGCCTGTGGAGTGCTAGTGCGTGTTGGTGGAGGTGAGAGGAGGGATCGTGGGCCAGCTCCCAAGCCTCCGCTCGAGCTGACCCTGGCCAGACAGGCAGGATGGGTGGAGCCAAGGGCAGAGTCAGGCTCTGGCCTCCGATTCCAGTCAGGAATTGGCGGGTGGGGGAATGGGTGGAGCATGGGGGGCTAGCTGGCTACCTTCCTTGTCTCGGGGGCCGGTGCGATCTACGGTAATTGAGATTGATTGGATGTTATTTTTCCTCTTGCAAATGTAGTCCATTAGCTTGGCACATGCATAATCAGTTTAGAGCGCAGTTAGCCGAATGTAATCATGTTCCTCGGTGTCTGCTCGCACAAAATCCACTCCAGATGCAGCTTGGCCACTGAGAGAGAGGAAGAAAGTGCCGTCACTATCACATGGGGAATCTCTACCCAAGAAACCCTGACACCCCCTCCCTCTGTCCTGGTCTCGCTCTATTACACTCTCACACACACACACACACTCACACAAACGTAACCGTTTTAAACACTCTCGTTTACGAACAGAGACGCACACAGAAACGGCCTCCCTCACTATAAGAACAAGGCTCCAGGTCCCATGTTCTGCTGTCGTAGCTGTACTAACACTGTGTTGAGAGCAGCTTAGGCCAGGCCCATCATCTAGGCCCAAGATCTAGTTGCACTGGAGGATAGATGTTTGGTGCTGCCTAGTCAGTGGGCTGGGCCCAGGCCTGGTAGGTGAGGTTGGGTGAGGTTGGGTGAGGTGGGGTTGGGTGAGCAGGTGAGGGCAGACCCAGGCCCAGGCCCAGGCCCAGGCCCAGACCCAGGCCCAGGCCCAGGCCCAGGCCCAGGCCCAGGCCCAGGCCCAGGCCCAGGCCCAGGCCCAGGCCCGGCCCACTGACTAAGCAGCACCAAACATCTACCCTCCAGTGCAACTAGATCACTGAGCAGGCGAGGAAAGAAAACATCTACGCTCCAGACTTATAGCAAATTATCGGGAAAAAAAGCGGAATGGAAGCACAGCGTGTGTATTGTAAATGAAGGGATTAGATGCTACATAGAGATGCATTAAGGTGTTTCACTGGCAATCCGACTCAGCACTCTCCCAGACTGACTAGCACTGGCTGGGGGTGACCTCCCCGCTAATGATCATAATTATCTGGATCAATTCAAAGTAATTCAGACCGCAAGCGGAGGTTGCTCTGGCTCCACAAAGATTTGTTATTATCATTATCAAATACATATGGAGAGAGCGACGTGGAGTTATAGTCACTGGGGATCAGTCGTAGACTTACCCCTGACGAGCCATCAGACCAGCATCAGGACAGAGTGATGGACAGGCAGACAGACAGGCAGACACAGACAGACAGACAGACAGACAGACAGACAGACAGACAGACAGACAGACAGACACTACCCCCCATCCCCCTTACCAGAAAGCCGTTAGAGGTGAGGGGGAGGGGGAGAGGAAAAGGATGGAGAGATAGCCAGGGAAAGGGACGGGGAAAAGAGAAAGAGAGAGAGAGAGAGAGAGACTCGTTTAGACAGAGATACTCTGCTAATTATCATGGCTGGCCTGTGATTGCTCAGTAATAGTGCTCAGTGGGAAAGGTTGCAGCGGTTCCAGGAAGAGCTGAGCTCTGATTTACTGGTAGTACTGCTCTAATAAAGCGTTCACAGCACATCCTGGGAGACAGTCCATTCTCTGTCCACACACCCCAACAAACACACACCTAGAGCGCACACACACACACACACACACACTCACGTACCAACCATAAACACGTACACGCATGCGCCCACGCACTAGCTAGACCCCCTTTACCGGGGTCACCTTTTAAGAAAGACCAGTGTATAGCGGCACACGACTCATGAGATTGCATTCATGCAGATCATGTAACATGGCATAGGTGCGTACGAGTGGGCGGTAGCAGGCTTAGCGTCACCCCAAGGAAGTGTTTACATTCAGTGTGGGGCCCTCTCACACTCTCTCCGTCAAAAGAGCCATGAACCAGAACCCCCCTCCACCTCCCACCTCCTTGCCCCGTCTGTGGTGTGCCTGCGGGGGCCTGAACTCTGACTGCAGACCCTAAACAGACTCCTGTACCTCCAGAGGAGAGCTGGGACTGCGCAGAGGGAGGGGCAGCCCAGAGGCTCAGCCAGGATTGGTTCGTGGGGCTGTCGGTCAGTCATGCAAAGCGACAGAGAGAGAGAGAGAGAGAGAGAGAGAGAGAGAGAGAGAGGGTAGGAGGCAAGAGGGTAGGAGAGAGAGAGGTGTGGTGTGCTGAAGGGGAGGGTCCAGTGTTTAGTCTTTGGCAGAGTGCAAGAATTTCACAACTCCTCCAGCTCGGACAGAGTGAAGGCAAGAGGGGGAGAGAGAGAGGAGGCGAGAGGGGGAGAGAGAGAGGAGGCGAGAAGGGGGAGAGAGAGAGGAGGCGAGAGGGGGAGAGAGAGAGGAGGCGAGAGGGGGAGAGAGAGAGGAGGCGAGAGGGGGAGAGAGAGAGGAGGCGAGAAGGGGGAGAGAGAGAGGAGGCGAGAGGGGGAGAGAGAGAGGAGGCGAGAGGGGGAGAGAGAGAGGAGGCGAGAGGGGGAGAGAGAGAGGAGGCGAGAGGGGGAGAGAGAGAGAAGGCGAGGGGGCGGCCAGGCGCTGACCCATGGCCCAGCTGTTGCTGCTGGTGACTGGGATGTGCGCCCCTCCATGGGTGTCTCGAGAGGCCCACGCAGCCAGGGAGAGAGGCGCCCCGGCAGGGTAGGCCCAGCTCTCTGGAGCCCCTTTCTTCACCCTGTGTTTATCAAGAATGCCAGTCGAAGGGAGATAGCGGGAGACGGGGAGCAGGGCCTTGAGCAGGGCAGCGCCGCATAGACTCCCTCTTTGTCTGCCCTGGAGATAGGGTCCAGACCACAGAGGGAGGGCCAGAGGAGGGGTGTCGTGGGGCGAGGGTTGTGTTTTGGGGTCAGCTGGGAGTTGAAGTTCCTTGGTTATTGTGTTAAATGGTTTGTTTGTTTTGACTGTAGTATTTCTTTTTCGGGCAGCCGGACAAGAGCAACCGAGCACGCTCCTGTCGGCGTGCAAGGAAGCCGTTGATCCTATTATCTGTTGCCTGATCAGCAGAAAAAGGCGGATTGGTGGCTGTAGGGGATGAGGCGAGGAGGGGGGCGAGGGGAGAGAGTAGAAGGGGAGGGGCGCGAGAGGAGAGGAGCGGAGGAGACGAGGGGAAGGGAGGGCGGCGTGCAGAAAGAGAAGAACATGTTAGATGGGGAGTAGGGGCTCGAGTCAGGTTTGTTTGGTCCAGGTCTAGATAAACAGGCCTAATCTCACACGCACCGTCCCCCCCCGCCCCCCTTCCACAAATGAAAAAGGGGGGGGGGGGGGGGGGTGTCAGTCGGTCTGACGTCCCTATCACACGCCCGCATCCATCATCCATGTCCCGCTTTCCATCTCCCCCTGCTTGCCTCTCATTTGTTTTCTCTTTTTTCCCAGTCTCTCCCCCTCTCCACTCCCCGCCGTTCCTCTCCATTCTTTGTCTCCTCAACATTAATAAACAAGGCAAATACCCGTCACCCGCAAAACAAACCAACACAGAGAGGAGACTGCCGGGTGGTCCTGTATGGGCCTCTGCTTAAGGTTAAATATCTTCTAATCCAACCAGCCTGGAAAACTAAACATTCTCCCAAGCCAAATCCTCTTTCTGCACCTCAACCCCTCCCTCTCTTCCTCTCTCTCTCTCCTCCCAGTCTACCTCCTTGATCGCCCCTAGCTGTACATTTCGGGTCGGGGGGGTTGCTATTTATGCGCTGGTTAATTTCACTCAATCAACAGTCGATCTAGCTTTTATAAAACCCATTATAAAGGATAAACACAGAATCTTGCCTTGAAGACAGAACAAACAAACACAACTCTCCTAAGGCCACTCCTCCCCTGCAGTCCCACAGTTCTGACGAGCTGTTAAACAGAGAGAGCTGCTTTCTTCCACTTGTTCAGGGAGGAACAATTGAGAGTGCAATTACATATTCGAAAATCTACTTCCTGGTAGCGACCTGACCAGAGGGTCTCTCCCTATCTTCTGATCAGTGGTTTTACCCAGGCACTGTCAGCCTCTATCTTGTAAGATGATATTACTGACATATCAGTCATAGCCCTGTCTCCCTCCTCCCTCAATAGCCCTCATCCTGGAGATAATGTGGGAAATTGCCTCCCTTTGTCTCAGCTGCGAAAAAAAAGCTGTGTGATAAGGTGCACATGTAATCAGCAGGCTTTATGATTCGGTGTTAACTTTGCATGCATTTGGTAGTCAAAGTGCAGTGAAATGAGAAGCCAGCGGGACTGGCTCCACCTGGGCCTGCCTGCCTGCCTGCCTGCCTGCCTGCCTGCCTGTGTGCCTGTTTGTCTGCCTGCCTGCGACATGGTCGTGGTCAGAGTCAGGCCTGATGACGGGCAGGTAAACGGTGCTTTGATGGAGTTCCTCTGGGTCTATGAGGATCCTAAGCTGGGAGGATGGAGAGCGAGGCAGGCTGGCTTACCGGCTCACTGCCATCAATACATCAGTGGCTTAGCTGCCAGATTAACAGCCTGTGAGTGGTCAGGGCCACAAAACTGTGCTCTGGACTCTGGTATCTGTTCAATACGTCTGTGGAGCAGACACAGGGGGCGCAGGGGGGAGAGGAAGGGGTTCGTTTCAAGCACCAGGATGAGCACAGAGGGACCTCCGTTTCTATTTGGGTTTGGCAGCATAGGAGAGTCCTGGGACAAATAAATTTTGGGCTGCAATGGAAATGTGGACCAAGATGTTTGATTTTGAACTCCCATTACTTTGTAACGTCCCACTTGTGAGTTTAAATGGATATTTGATGGGTTAAATTGTCAGGCAGTAATGTAATGCAGTAGGTATGCGTGTCTTTCTGCAATACTCAACAAGGCCTAGACTATTTCACACCAGATCATTTTATTTCCTAAATGCAACATTTATGCTTATTCCCAGTCCCAAGTGTAAAATTTGACATCCATATCTATTAGCCTATTTCTCTCACTTCCATCCCCATTGTCTGTGCTTCATGGCTGGGGTGAAAGGAACTCCTAGCTCGGGGATCCTTCCGGCCTCATGTCCGCAGTGGTGATTGACCAGCCAGCCCCTGTGTAACCCCATAGCGATGGACGTCCATTGGAATGGCTCATGTTTGGCCTAATTGCTGAGCGCCGGAGTCCAGGCTTGGGACTGGGAGCTGTAAATCTATCACTGTTATGGGGCAATGTTTTCTCCAGATGTAGACGAAAAAGATTTCATCCCTTTGTAATTAAGCGGTGCAGCTCAGGGTGTCATATGGTTTTTATTGGGGCTCTCTGGAAAAAATCATTTCACACCTTGTTTTCTCATCAAGCCCCTCATTCTTGTGTAAAGGAGGGATATGAGGGAAAAGAGAGAGGATGAAATGTGTTTGAATTGCAGTATGGAAATGACCTGGGGTTGATTTATGATATGGAGGTGTAGGTAGGGAAGTACTGGAGGGTCATGGCACTCTTAGGCAATCAAAGAAAGTTTCTCAGAAAAAGAAGAAAAGAGAAAAAAAGAATTCATTTAGAATCCAGCAAATTTTCTCAAATGTCTCACCTTCCTCCTTCATTCTATTAAAAGCTCTTAACTACAAGGATACAGAGAGAGAGAGAGAGAGAGAGAGAGAGAGAGAGAGAGAGAGAGAGAGAAAAGGGGGGGGAGAGAGAGAGAGAGAGAGAGAGAGAGAGTCGGAGCTGAGGACGCTGTGTAACTTCTCAAGGGCACTGCCAGTTTACAGCCTTCACATTCTCCTGTAACAGGCTGATACCCGGAATAGAGTAGCACACCGCTGTGTAGAAATGACACTTCTAGGCCCCTCCCCCTCCCACCATCAGCTCTCACCCACACCTCACCCCTCTGCCGTTTATGTGGCAAACTTAGGGGTCAGACTCTCTGAGGTGGGTGTTTTTTCTTCTTCTTTTTTTTTTTTTACTAGTCACAGCTGGTGAAAGCCAGGGAGCTGGAGAGGTGGACTTTTGTTCGAAGAATCAACGGTCTCACACAGTTGTTCTTTATAAAGCTATTTTCAATCTCTGGGTGATTTATGGAGGAGTGCTGTCCCGTTGGAGGACTCTCTCTCTCTCTCTCTCTCTCCCCCATCAGAGACGCAGACAGGAGAGGAAGTCTTCTCCATGGCTCTTGAGCGGCCAGGCTTTCTTCCAGATCGCAGCCATCCCTCATCTCCCTTCTCTCCGGGCCCACAAACCTCTCTCACAGAACGTCACCGCATTCAATCAACACCAGGCCTAAAATTAGGGCCCGCTGAATGATTCAAACTCGGATCCTTCTTTCAGATGGCCTGTCTGTGTCACTACGTTGGAATTTCCTTAATTTATACTTGTTAGGTTGGAATAGTCATGTTGCAGTAATTTGAAACAGAAGGAATGGCGAAGCTACTGTGGAGGAGAGATCCCTGGGAGCCATTAGGCTTTCGCCACAGAAGATCGTAGGATCTGGGATGCAAATTATTATTCAAATTATGAATATATTAATTTAAGCAGTGAAAAGAGAGTGTGAGCGTATTACTAATGAATTATACAGTGCAGGCTTTATTAAATATTTGTTGATGTTGCACGGGAGAGACTGTGTATATTAATTCTGCAGAAGTAGGTCCCTATAGGGCCCTTTTTTATACACACACACTCACACACTGTGTGTGCACGCACACACACAGGCCTTGCTTTTGTTCTCTTCTCTTTGTGGTGCACCTCTCCGTGTCTCCGAAGCGCTCTTCCCAAACATCATTTCACAGATGAGTTATGGCTGTGTGAAGAGTGCACCGAGGTTGGAGATGATCTCCTCCATACTGCCAGATAATATTCTCCTTCTTTCCGTCAGGCTCCTGTTACAGGCCTCCTGCTCCGCGCTGGAATCGCCTTTGTTCCTGTGGCGCTGGGAACAGGAACCCCTCTCTTTTGCTCCACATTAAATGTACTTCCTTTGTATGAATAGAAATATAGTGTCTTTTCGCTCTTCTCAGACAAATCAGACTTTTTTTTTTCTTTCTCTCTGTTCTTCCATTTCACGGCACTGCAATTGGCACCTTTGAACTTTTGAGAAGATGAAATGTCAAAATGACTGGAGTTTATGGGATATCAAATAGAATAAAGGCACAGCCAGGATTATTGGAGCGAGGAGCCAAATTATTGCAAATCCCTTGGTACATGAAACAACCTCCCAAAAATTGGATAGTTCTCAGGACCTGGTGTTTGTACTCTGCAGTGGAGAAACCTTCAGGGCCTTCTACGCCTTCAGAGAAGGCCTAAACAAATAATACATAATAATATATGTAATGCTAATAATACTAATAGTAAAGTATTCAATAATATATATTTTTTTCTCATTTAATTTAAAACAATACATTTAATAAATGTTCTCTCATCTATGTTCTAAAGTTAAGCTGACTGTCAAGTTCATGTCCTGAAAACATGTTATCCAATCAGAATCGTGCTTCTCTATTAAAGCCCAGTTAGCTGGCTCATTCATTGGTTAAGACTTTACAAATCCCGGGGAAGGCCAAGCTATGTGTTTTGGTGTGAGGAGTGACGGGCAAATCGACCAATCACGCTTTGATTTCAAGTGGGCGGGAAAAAAACAAACGATCTTAGGCCTTCATGAAGTCTGAATCTCTGCAGAGTGGTGACAGCGGTTGAGAGACAGAGAGACCGAAGCAATGAGGGAGGAAGTGAGGAACACGCCTTTTGTCTCTTATGGTAGACGAGACAACTGATGTAAGTAACACCGCTCAGATGTCATATGTCCTGCGCTACACCACTGACAGTGGTGTGAAGGAGCGCTTTTCCCAGTTTGGTGATGTCAGTGGTGATAAGCGTGCAGCAGCCATAGCTGGTCAAGTTTTGGAGTTTCTGGCGGACTGTGCCTACACCAATAAGGTAATTGCCCAGTGTTAGGATGGCGCTGCAGTCATGGCTTCTGGACTGAATGGGGTCCGAGTTAAAATAAAGCAAAAAGTACCACAAGCTCGTTCACTCTTATGCGCACTCTGTGAACCTCGTCATGTCTCAAAGTGCTGCTAAAAATCAAAGACTGCAAAAACATTTTCTCCCACCTTAGTGGCCTCGCAGCCCTTTCTCAAAGTCAGCCAAACGCACAAAGCTCCTGGATGACATATGCCAGCGAAGACTCCCGAGAGTGACTCTTTAAGAGCTGATTGAGGGAATCCAGCAGCTGTATCACCTCACCTGCCTGGTGCTGACCATCCCCATGTCCATCTCCTCCGTGGAGCGCTCTTTCTCGGCTCTGAAGCGCATCAAGACGCACGCCAGGAACAGTATTGGACACGATCGCCTGGCAGCTTTGGCACTCGTGTCCATAGAGAAAGGACTTCTTTTGGAGCTCAAATCAAAGGACAAAATTTATGACGCCGCCATCGCCCACTTCTCAAAGAATGACCGACGAAGGAACTTAGTTTTCGTGTAAAGTAGGCCTGTGTTATAAATCACCTTGATTATTATTTCAAGGGATTAAGATTACTGGCTAAGTTGACATTCAGGAATTTGTATTCATTGCGGAGGTTGTCCCAGCGCAAATTGCCTTTAATTCAATATGTAATCAGTAAATCAATCAATCAATATATCAAACGTATAAGAAGTGTGTGGTTGGATTTGCGGAGAATGTTATTGACGTTATGGTCTATTTGTTTACATCCTTGTCATCGTTAATCAAAGGATTGGACTTGTTTAACCCTTTCAATTAATCCTTTTGTTGCTTTTTTCCGCGATGATTTTTTCTCTCGCCGGTGATGGCCGAGGTGAAGGCCCAGCTGTAGTACTCATGGTTCGCCACTGGTACTCTGATTTCCTGCTGCAGAGTGGGCTTTAACACACCTTGTCTCGTTGTCTCTAAGTGGGGCTTATCATTCAATTTTCCCCCATTTTCAGCCATTCCCTCCACAATGCTGGGCTCATTTTCAGTTTGCTCTGTCATGGTGGACTGTCTGATAGGACAGGGTGGAACCATTTGGTGAGAGTGTAGCAAATAGCAAGTCACCTTTTGATCACTGGCATTCTTTGGCTTGGTCATTCTGTGTGTCTGGTGAGGTAGTGTTCCGTTGCACCATTAGCAACAGAGGCAATGGTGTTTCAGTAGACACATGTCTTTACAACACGAGTAAATTGCAGAGTGCGACGAGTGAATGTACATTTGGTAATAATCCATTAACGTTACAGAGGTTTACTTGCTTTTTACAGTTTACTACCTGTAGTCCATTCACTGTGGATTTCTGCCCTTACATCTGTTGGGCAGCTTAGTGCCTTTCAAGCAGAGTCACAGTCAACATCAGAGTTTTCCCAGTATTCAACTTAACTTTTAAATCATTAAACATGATGAAGCCATCTCCGCTAAGTCAGGGGTTTATATACGAAAATCAAACACCATCTGCCATCTCTGATCAGAGCCAACAGCCATCAGCCAGGGGTTACCAAGGCAGAACAGGAAAAGCCATTAACTGCCAATCACTGCATCGATCGACAAGCCAGTCCACCACTACCATCACCACTCCACCCCTCCCAGCCCTCCTTACCCTCACTCACACACATACATACATACATAAGCACTTACAGTGCACACACACAAACACAGACACACCCTTTCATAAGAATTTCACTGCCTGTGTTCCGGTCACGGGAAGTCCAGGTTTTTCTCAGTCCAGGGGAAGACCCTGCCCTCTGTCTCTTTCTCCATTTCAGTGTTATCTTTTGAACGATCGGAAGATCGACTTATTATTACCCTCCATCTTAAATGGAAGTTGTCTCCAATTTGTTGTGTCGTCTCGGATTTTTGGCGTCGAATGACAGTCAGGCCAGTGAAGATATCAAGTCTTCTCGAAGCGACACTGCCATCCTTCCATCTGGAAATCTCCCCCGCGCGAACACACACACTCCAACTCCCCTTCCCGTGGCCCCCTACATTTTCTGAGTCCACATCAGATAAAAAGAGAAAACTAATAGAGTCAGCGAAGGACAAAAGGAAAAAAAAAAGGGGGATTGATTTCCCCCCCACCCCCGCCCCCATTTCTGTCGTTAGGAGTAAGGGTCATTAGGAGAATATTTACCTACTTCCCAGCTTAATAGAGATGCTGTATATCAGACTGTGATCAGAGCAGAGGTCAGGGCTGGGGGGAGCAATTAAAGTGTATGGATCCTCCAGCCCTGGGCCAGGCCCACAGTGGGATGCGGACAGGAACAGATAGGTGAGCTAAAAGGCTGGGAGAGGCCGTACGTATTGACCATGGCCAT